>NW_026947733.1:0-260000 GCF_034190915.1 Cavia porcellus | reverse complement strand
TTTGTTACATTAGATTCAGTGGTAGGAGTGAGAAAAACATCACGGGGTGCTGCGCATTGTATGGGTGTGTGTTACATTACATTCACTAGTACGAGTGAGAAAAACATCACGGGGTGGTGCGCATTGTATGGCTGTGTGTTACATTAGATTCACTAGTAGGAGTGAGAAAAACATCACGGGGTGGTGCGCATTGTATGGGTGTGTGTTACATTACATTCACTAGTAGGAGTGAGAAAAACATCACGGGGTGGTGCGCATTGTATGGGTGTGTGTTACATTACATTCACTAGTAGCAGTGAGAAAAACATCACGGGGTGGTGCGCATTGTATGGGTGTGTGTTACATTACATTCACTAGTAGGAGTGAGAAAAACATCACGGGGGTGGTGCGCATTGTATGGGTGTGTGTTACATTACATTCACTAGTAGGAGTGAGAAAAACATCACGGGGTTGTGCGCATTGTATGGGTGTGTGTTACATTAGATTCACTAGTAGGAGTGAGAAAAACATCCCGGGGTGGTGCGCATTGTATGGGTGTGTGTTACATTAGATTCACTAGTAGGAGTGAGAAAAACATCCGGGGTGGTGCGCATTGTATGGGTGTGTGTTTACATTACATTCACTAGTAGGAGTGAGAAAAACATCACGGGGTGGTGCGCATTGTATGGGTGTGTGTTACATTACATTCACTAGTAGGAGTGAGAAAAACATCACGGGGTGGTGCGCATTGTATGGGTGTGTGTTACATTACATTCACTAGTAGCAGTGAGAAAAACATCACGGGGTGGTGCGCATTGTATGGGTGTGTGTTACATTACATTCACTAGTAGGAGTGAGAAAAACATCACGGAGTGGTGCGCATTGTATGGGTGTGTGTTACATTACATTCACTAGTAGGAGTGAGAAAAACATCACGGGGGGGTGCGCATTGTATGGGTGTTTGTTACATTAGATTCACTAGTAGGAGTGAGAAAATCATCACGGGGTGGTGCGCATTGTATGGGTGTGTGTTACATTACATTCACTAGTAGGAGTGAGAAAAACATCACGGGGTGGTGCGCATTGTATGGGTGTGTGTTACATTACATTCACTACTAGGAGTGAGAAAAACATCACGGGGTGGTGCGCATTGTATGGGTGTGTGTTACATTACATTCACTAGTAGGAGTGAGAAAAACATCACGGGGTGGTGCGCATTGTATGGGTGTGTGTTACATTACATTCACTAGTAGGAGTGAGAAAAACATCACGGGGTGGTGCGCATTGTATGGGTGTGTGTTACATTAGATTCACTAGTAGGAGTGAGAAAAACATCACGGGGTGGTGCGCATTGTATGGGTGTGTGTTACATTACATTCACTAGTAGGAGTGAGAAAAACATCACGGGGTGGTGCGCATTGTATGGGTGTGTGTTACATTACATTCACTAGTAGGAGTGAGAAAAACATCACGGGGTGGTGCGCATTGTATGGGTGTGTGTTACATTACATTCACTAGTAGGAGTGAGAAAAACATCACGGGGTGGTGCGCATTGTATGGGTGTGTGTTACATTACATTCACTAGTAGGAGTGAGAAAAACATCAAGGGGTGGTGCGCATTGTATGGGTGTTTGTTACATTAGATTCAGTGGTAGGAGTGAGAAAAACATCACGGGGTGGTGCGCATTGTATGGGTGTGTGTTACATTACATTCACTAGTACGAGTGAGAAAAACATCACGGGGTGGTGCGCATTGTATGGCTGTGTGTTACATTAGATTCACTAGTAGGAGTGAGAAAAACATCACGGGGTGGTGCGCATTGTATGGGTGTGTGTTACATTACATTCACTAGTAGGAGTGAGAAAAACATCACGGGGTGGTGCGCATTGTATGGGTGTGTGTTACATTACATTCACTAGTAGGAGTGAGAAAAACACCACGGGGTGGTGCGCATTGTATGGGTGTGTGTTACATTACATTCACTAGTAGGAGTGAGAAAAACACCACGGGGTGGTGCGCATTGTATGGGTGTGTGTTACATTACATTCACTAGTAGGAGTGAGAAAAACATCACGGGGTTGGGCGCATTGTATGGGTGTGTGTTACATTAGATTCACTAGTAGGAGTGAGAAAAACATCACGGGGTGGTGCGCATTGTATGGGTGTGTGTTACATTACATTCACTAGTAGGAGTGAGAAAAACATCACGCGGTGGTGCGCATTGTATGGGTGTGTGTTACATTACATTCACTAGTAGGAGTGAGAAAAACATCACGGGGTGGTGCGCATTGTATGGGTGTGTGTTACATTACATTCACTAGTAGGAGTGAGAAAAACATCACGGGGTGGTGCGCATTGTATGGGTGTGTGTTACATTACATTCACTAGTAGCAGTGAGAAAAACATCACGGGGTGGTGCGCATTGTATGGGTGTGTGTTACATTACATTCACTAGTAGGAGTGAGAAAAACATCACGGGGTGGTGCGCATTGTATGGGTGTGTGTTACATTACATTCACTAGTAGGAGTGAGAAAAACATCACGGGGTGGTGCGCATTGTATGGGTGTGTGTTACATTAGATTCACTAGTAGGAGTGAGAAAAACATCACGGGGTGGTGCGCATTGTATGGGTGTGTGTTACATTACATTCACTAGTAGTAGTGAGAAAAACATCACGGAGTGGTGCGCATTGTATGGGTGTGTGTTACATTACATTCACTAGTAGGAGTGAGAAAAACATCACGGGGGGGTGCGCATTGTATGGGTGTTTGTTACATTAGATTCACTAGTAGGAGTGAGAAAATCATCACGGGGTGGTGCGCATTGTATGGGTGTGTGTTACATTAGATTCACTAGTAGGAGTGAGAAAAACATCACGGGGTGGTGCGCATTGTATGGGTGTGTGTTACATTACATTCACTAGTAGGAGTGAGAAAAACATCACGGGGTGGTGCGCATTGTATGGGTGTGTGTTACATTACATTCACTAGTAGGAGTGAGAAAAACATCACGGGGTGGTGCGCATTGTATGGGTGTGTGTTACATTACATACACTAGTAGGAGTGAGAAAAACATCACGGGGTGGTGCGCATTGTATGGGTGTGTGTTACATTACATTCACTAGTAGGAGTGAGAAAAACATCACGGGGTGGTGCGCATTGTATGGGTGTGTGTTACATTACATTCAGTAGTAGGAGTGAGAAAAACATCACGGGGTGGTGCGCATTGTATGGGTGTGTGTTACATTAGATTCACTAGTAGGAGTGAGAAAATCATCACGGGGTGGTGCGCATTGTATGGGTGTGTGTTACATTACATTCACTAGTAGGAGTGAGAAAAACATCACGGGGTGGTGCGCATTGTATGGGTGTGTGTTACATTACATTCACTAGTAGGAGTGAGAAAAACATCACGGGGTGGTGCGCATTGTATGGGTGTGTGTTACATTACATTCAGTAGTAGGAGTGAGAAAAACATCACGGGGAGTTGCGCATTGTATGGGTGTGTGTTACATTAGATTCACTAGTAGGAGTGAGAAAAACATCACGGAGTGGTGCGAATTGTATGGGTGTGTGTTACATTACATTCACTAGTAGGAGTGAGAAAAACATCACGGGGTGGTGCGGATTGTATGGGTGTTTGTTGCATTAGATTCACTAGTAGGAGTGAGGAAATCATCACGGGGTGGTGCGCATTGTATGGGTGTGTGTTACATTACATTCACTAGTAGGAGTGAGAAAAACATCACGGGGTGGTGCGCATTGTATGGGTGTGTGTTACATTACATTCACTAGTAGGAGTGAGAAAAACATCACGGGGTCGTGCGCATTGTATGGGTGTTTGTTACATTAGATTCACGAGTAGGAGTGAGAAAAACATCACGGGGTGGTGCGCATTGTATGGGTGTGTGTTACATTACATTCACTAGTAGGAGTGAGAAAAACATCACGGGAGGAGTGAGAAAACACAGGAACACGGGGTGGTGGCACTTGTATGGTGTGTGTGTAACAATTACATTCACAAGTAGAGTGAGAAAAACATCACGGGGTGGTGCGCATTGTATGGTGTTTAGTTACATTAGATTCACGAGTAGGAGTGAGAAAACATCCGGGGTGGTGCGCATTGTATGGTGTGTTACATTACATTCACTAGTAGGAGTGAGAAAAACATCACGGGGTGGTGCGCATTGTATGGGTGTTTGTTACATTAGTTCAGTGTAGGAGTGAGAAAACTCACGGGTGCTGCGCATTGTATGGGTGTGTGTTACATTACATTACACTAGTAGGAGTGAGAAAAACATCACGGGGTGGTGCGCATTGTATGGGTGTGTGTTACATTAGATTCACTAGTAGGCAGTGAGAAAAACATCACGGGGTGGTGCGCATTGTATGGGTGTGTGTTACATTACATTCACTAGTAGGAGTGAGAAAAACATCACGGGGTGGTGCGCATTGTATGGGTGTGTGTTACATTACATTCACTAGTAGGAGTGAGAAAAACATCACGGGGTGGTGCGCATTGTATGGGTGTGTGTTACATTACATTCACTAGTAGGAGTGAGAAAAACATCACGGGGTGGTGCGCATTGTATGGGTGTGTGTACATTACATTCACTAGTAGGAGTGAGAAAAACATCACGGGGTTGTGCGCATGTATGTGTGTGTTACATAGATTCAAGTGGGGAATAAATCCGGGGTGGTGCGCATTGTATGGGTGTGTGTTACATTAATCACTAGTAGGAGTGAGAAAAACATCACGGGGTGGTGCGCATTGTATGGGTGTGTGTTACATTACATTCACTAGTAGGAGTGAGAAAAACATCACGGGGTGGTGCGCATTGTATGGGTGTGTGTTACATTACATTCACTAGTAGGAGTGAGAAAAACATCACGGGGTGGTGCGCATTGTATGGGTGTGTGTTACATTACATTCACTAGTAGCAGTGAGAAAAACATCACAGGGGTGGTGCGCATTGTATGGGTGTGTGTTACATTACATTCACTAGTAGGAGTGAGAAAAACATCACGGGGTGGTGCGCATGTATGGGTGTGTGTTACATTACATTCACTAGTAGGAGTGAGAAAAACATCACGGGGGGGTGCAGTTGTATGGGTGTTTGTTACATTAGATTCACTAGTAGGAGTGAGAAAATCATCACGGGGTGGTGCGCATTGTATGGGTGTGTGTTACATTACATTCACTAGTAGGAGTGAGAAAAACATCACGGGGTGGTGCGCATTGTATGGGTGTGTGTTACATTACATTCACTACTAGGAGTGAGAAAAACATCACGGGGTGGTGCGCATTGTATGGGTGTGTGTTACATTACATTCACTAGTAGGAGTGAGAAAAACATCACGGGGTGGTGCGCATTGTATGGGTGTGTGTTACATTACATTCACTAGTAGGAGTGAGAAAAACATCACGGGGTGGTGCGCATTGTATGGGTGTGTGTTACATTAGATTCACTAGTAGGAGTGAGAAAAACATCACGGGGTGGTGCGCATTGTATGGGTGTGTGTTACATTACATTCACTAGTAGGAGTGAGAAAACATCAGGGGTGTGCGCATTGTATGGGTGTGTGTTACATTACATTCACTAGTAGGAGTGAGAAAAACATCACGGGGTGGTGCGCATTGTATGGGTGTGTGTTACATTACATTCACTAGTAGGAGTGAGAAAAACATCACGGGGTGGTGCGCATTGTATGGGTGTGTGTTACATTACATTCACTAGTAGGAGTGAGAAAAACATCAAGGGGTGGTGCGCATTGTATGGGTGTTTGTTACATTAGATTCAGTGGTAGGAGTGAGAAAAACATCACGGGGTGTGCGCATTGTATGGGTGTGTGTTACATTACATTCACTAGTACGAGTGAGAAAAACATCACGGGGTGGTGCGCATTGTATGGCTGTGTGTTACATTAGATTCACTAGTAGGAGTGAGAAAAACATCACGGGGTGGTGCGCATTGTATGGGTGTGTGTTACATTACATTCACTAGTAGGAGTGAGAAAAACATCACGGGGTGGTGCGCATTGTATGGGTGTGTGTTACATTACATTCACTAGTAGGAGTGAGAAAAACACCACGGGGTGGTGCGCATTGTATGGGTGTGTGTTACATTACATTCACTAGTAGGAGTGAGAAAAACACCACGGGGTGGTGCGCATTGTATGGGTGTGTGTTACATTACATTCACTAGTAGGAGTGAGAAAAACATCACGGGGTTGGGCGCATTGTATGGGTGTGTGTTTACATTAGATTCACTAGTAGGAGTGAGAAAAACATCACGGGGTGGTGCGCATTGTATGGGTGTGTGTTACATTACATTCACTAGTAGGAGTGAGAAAAACATCACGCGGTGGTGCGCATTGTATGGGTGTGTGTTACATTACATTCACTAGTAGGAGTGAGAAAAACATCACGGGGTGGTGCGCATTGTATGGGTGTGTGTTACATTACATTCACTAGTAGGAGTGAGAAAAACATCACGGGGTGGTGCGCATTGTATGGGTGTGTGTTACATTACATTCACTAGTAGCAGTGAGAAAAACATCACGGGGTGGTGCGCATTGTATGGGTGTGTGTTACATTACATTCACTAGTAGGAGTGAGAAAAACATCACGGGGTGGTGCGCATTGTATGGGTGTGTGTTACATTACATTCACTAGTAGGAGTGAGAAAAACATCACGGGGTGGTGCGCATTGTATGGGTGTGTGTTACATTAGATTCACTAGTAGGAGTGAGAAAAAACATCACGGGGTGGTGCGCATTGTATGGGTGTGTGTTACATTACATTCACTAGTAGTAGTGAGAAAACATCACGGAGTGGTGCGCATTGTATGGGTGTGTGTTACATTACATTCACTAGTAGGAGTGAGAAAAACATCACGGGGGGGTGCGCATTGTATGGGTGTTTGTTACATTAGATTCACTAGTAGGAGTGAGAAAATCATCACGGGGTGGTGCGCATTGTATGGGTGTGTGTTACATTAGATTCACTAGTAGGAGTGAGAAAAACATCACGGGGTGGTGCGCATTGTATGGGTGTGTGTTACATTACATTCACTAGTAGGAGTGAGAAAAACATCACGGGGTGGTGCGCATTGTATGGGTGTGTGTTACATTACATTCACTAGTAGGAGTGAGAAAAACATCACGGGGTGGTGCGCATTGTATGGGTGTGTGTTACATTACATACACTAGTAGGAGTGAGAAAAACATCACGGGGTGGTGCGCATTGTATGGGTGTGTGTTACATTACATTCACTAGTAGGAGTGAGAAAAACATCACGGGTGGTGCGCATTGTATGGGTGTGTGTTACATTACATTCAGTAGTAGGAGTGAGAAAAACATCACGGGGTGGTGCGCATTGTATGGGTGTGTGTTACATTAGATTCACTAGTAGGAGTGAGAAAATCATCACGGGGTGGTGCGCATTGTATGGGTGTGTGTTACATTACATTCACTAGTAGGAGTGAGAAAAACATCACGGGGTGGTGCGCATTGTATGGGTGTGTGTTACATTACATTCACTAGTAGGAGTGAGAAAAACATCACGGGGTGGTGCGCATTGTATGGGTGTGTGTTACATTACATTCAGTAGTAGGAGTGAGAAAAACATCACGGGGAGTTGCGCATTGTATGGGTGTGTGTTACATTAGATTCACTAGTAGGAGTGAGAAAAACATCACGGAGTGGTGCGAATTGTATGGGTGTGTGTTACATTACATTCACTAGTAGGAGTGAGAAAAACATCACGGGGTGGTGCGGATTGTATGGGTGTTTGTTGCATTAGATTCACTAGTAGGAGTGAGGAAATCATCACGGGGTGGTGCGCATTGTATGGGTGTGTGTTACATTACATTCACTAGTAGGAGTGAGAAAAACATCACGGGGTGGTGCGCATTGTATGGGTGTGTGTTACATTACATTCACTAGTAGGAGTGAGAAAAACATCACGGGGTGGTGCGCATTGTATGGGTGTTTGTTACATTAGATTCACGAGTAGGAGTGAGAAAATCATCACGGGGTGGTGCGCATTGTATGGGTGTGTGTTACATTACATTCACTAGTAGGAGTGAGAAAAACATCACGGGGTGGTGCGCATTGTATGGGTGTGTGTTACATTACATTCACTAGTAGGAGTGAGAAAAACATCACGGGGTGGTGCGCATTGTATGGGTGTGTGTTACATTACATTCACTAGTAGGAGTGAGAAAAACATCACGGGGTGGTGCGCATTGTATGGGTGTGTGTTACATTACATTCACTAGTAGGAGTGAGAAAAACATCACGGGGTGGTGCGCATTGTATGGGTGTGTGTTACAGTAGATTCACTAGTAGGAGTGAGAAAAACATCACGGGGTGGTGCGCATTGTATGGGTGTGTGTTACATTACATTCACTAGTAGGAGTGAGAAAAACATCACGGGGTGGTGCGCATTGTATGGGTGTTTGTTACATTAGATTCACTAGTAGGAGTGAGAAAAACATCACGGGGTGGTGCGCATTGTATGGGTGTGTGTTACATTACATTCACTAGTAGGAGTGAGAAAAACATCACGGGGTGGTGCGCATTGTATGGGTGTGTGTTACATTACATTCACTAGTAGGAGTGTGAAAAACATCACGGGGTGGTGCGCATTGTATGGGTGTGTGTTACATTAGATTCACTAGTAGGAGTGAGAAAAACATCACGGGGTGGTGCGCATTGTATGGGTGTGTGTTACATTACATTCACTAGTAGCAGTGAGAAAAACATCACGGGGTGCTGCGCATTGTATGGGTGTTTGTTACATTAGATTCACGAGTAGGAGTGAGAAAAACATCACGGGGTGGTGCGCATTGTATGGGTGTGTGTTACATTACATTCACTAGTAGGAGTGAGAAAAACATCACGGGGTGGTGCGGATTGTATGGGTGTTTGTTACATTAGATTCACGAGTAGGAGTGAGAAAATCATCACGGGGTGGTGCGCATTGTATGGGTGTGTGTTACATTACATTCACTAGTAGGAGTGAGAAAAACATCACGGGGTGGTGCGCATTGTATGGGTGTGTGTTACATTACATTCACTAGTAGGAGTGAGAAAAACATCACGGGGTGGTGCGCATTGTATGGGTGTGTGTTACATTACATTCACTAGTAGGAGTGAGAAAAACATCACGGGGTCGTGCGCATTGTATGGGTGTTTGTTACATTAGATTCACGAGTAGGAGTGAGAAAAACATCACGGGGTGGTGCGCATTGTATGGGTGTGTGTTACATTACATTCACTAGTAGGAGTGAGAAAAACATCACGGGGTGGTGCGCATTGTATGGGTGTGTGTTACATTACATTCACTAGTAGGAGTGAGAAAAACATCACGGGGTGGTGCGCATTGTATGGGTGTGTGTTACATTACATTCACTAGTAGGAGTGAGAAAAACATCACGGGGTGGTGCGCATTGTATGGGTGTGTGTTACATTACATTCACTAGTAGGAGTGAGAAAAACATCACGGGGTGGTGCGCATTGTATGGGTGTTTGTTACATTAGATTCACGAGAAGGAGTGAGAAAAACATCAAGGGGTGGTGCGCATTGTATGGGTGTGTGTTACATTACATTCACTAGTAGGAGTGAGAAAAACATCACAGGGTGGTGCGGATTGTATGGGTGTTTGTTACATTAGATTCACTAGTAGGAGTGAGAAAATCATCACGGGGTGGTGCGCATTGTATGGGTGTGTGTTACATTAGATTCACTAGTAGGAGTGAGAAAAACATCACGGGGTGGTGCGCATTGTATGCGTGTGTGTTACATTACATTCACTAGTAGGAGTGAGAAAAACATCACGGGGTGGTGCGCATTGTATGGGTGTGTGTTACATTACATTCACTAGTAGGAGTGAGAAAAACATCACGGGGTTTTGCGCATTGTATGGGTGTTTGTTACATTAGATTCACGAGTAGGAGTGAGAAAAACATCACGGGGTGGTGTGCATTGTATGGGTGTGTGTTACATTACATTCACTAGTAGGAGTGAGAAAAACATCACGGGGTGGTGTGCATTGTATGGGTGTTTGTTACATTAGATTCAGTGGTAGGAGTGAGAAAAACATCACGGGGTGGTGCGCATTGTATGGGTGTGTGTTACATTACATTCACTAGTACGAGTGAGAAAAACATTACGGGGTGGTGCGCATTGTATGGCTGTGTGTTACATTAGATTCACTAGTAGGAGTGAGAAAAACATCACGGGGTGGTGCGCATTGTATGGGTGTGTGTTACATTACATTCACTAGTAGGAGTGAGAAAAACATCACGGGGTGGTGCGCATTGTATGGGTGTGTGTTACATTACATTCACTAGTAGCAGTGAGAAAAACATCACGGGGTGGTGCGCATTGTATGGGTGTGTGTTACATTACATTCACTAGTAGGAGTGAGAAAAACATCACGGGGTGGTGCGCATTGTATGGGTGTGTGTTACATTACATTCACTAGTAGGAGTGAGAAAAACATCACGGGGTGGTGCGCATTGTATGGGTGTGTGTTACATTACATTCACTAGGAGGAGTGAGAAAAACATCACGGGGTGGTGCGCATTGTATGGGTGTGTGTTACATTACATTCACTAGTAGGAGTGAGAAAAACATCACGGGGTGGTGCGCATTGTATGGGTGTGTGTTACATTACATTCACTAGTAGGAGTGAGAAAAACATCACGGGGTGGTGCGCATTGTATGGGTGTGTGTTACATTACATTCACTAGTAGGAGTGAGAAAAACATCACGGGGTGGTGCGCATTGTATGGGTGTGTGTTACATTAGATTCACTAGTCGGAGTGAGAAAAACATCACGGGGTGGTGCGCATTGTATGGGTGTTTGTTACATTAGATTCACTAGTAGGAGTGAGAAAAACATCACGGGGTGTTGCGCATTGTATGGGTGTGTGTTACATTATATTCACTAATAGGAGTGAGAAAAACATCACGGGGTGGTGTGCATTGTATGGGTGTGTGTTACATTACATTCACTAATAGGAGTGAGAAAAACATCACGGGGTGGTGCGCATTGTATGGGTGTGTGTTACATTAGATACACTAGTAGGAGTGAGAAAAACATCACGGGGTGGTGCGCATTGTATGGGTGTGTGTTACATTATATTCACTAGTAGGAGTGAGAAAAACATCACGGGGTGGTGCGCATTGTATGGGTGTGTGTTACATTACATTCACTAGTAGGAGTGAGAAAAACATCACGGGGTTTTGCGCATTGTATGGGTGTTTGTTACATTAGATTCACGAGTAGGAGTGAGAAAAACATCACGGGGTGGTGCGCATTGTATGGGTGTGTGTTACATTACATTCACTAGTAGGAGTGAGAAAAACATCACGGGGTGGTGCGCATTGTATGGGTGTTTGTTACATTAGATTCAGTGGTAGGAGTGAGAAAAACATCACGGGGTGGTGCGCATTGTATGGGTGTGTGTTACATTACATTCACTAGTACGAGTGAGAAAAACATTACGGGGTGGTGCGCATTGTATGGCTGTGTGTTACATTAGATTCACTAGTAGGAGTGAGAAAAACATCACGGGGTGGTGCGCATTGTATGGGTGTGTGTTACATTACATTCACTAGTAGGAGTGAGAAAAACATCACGGGGTGGTGCGCATTGTATGGGTGTGTGTTACATTACATTCACTAGTAGCAGTGAGAAAAACATCACGGGGTGGTGCGCATCGTATGGGTGTGTGTTACATTACATTCACTAGTAGGAGTGAGAAAAACATCACGGGGTGGTGCGCATTGTATGGGTGTGTGTTACATTACATTCACTAGTAGGAGTGAGAAAAACATCACGGGGTGGTGTGCATTGTATGGGTGTGTGTTACATTACATTCACTAGTAGGAGTGAGAAAAACATCACGGGGTGGTGCACATTGTATGGGTGTGTATTACATTACATTCACTAGTAGGAGTGAGAAAAACATCACGGGGTGGTGCGCATTGTATGGGTGTGTGTTACATTACATTCACTAGTAGGAGTGAGAAAAACATCACGGGGTGGTGCGCATTGTATGGGTGTGTGTTACATTACATTCACTAGTAGGAGTGAGAAAAACATCACGTGGTGGTGCGCATTGTATGGGTGTGTGTTACATTAGATTCACTAGTCGGAGTGAGAAAAACATCACGGGGTGGTGCGCATTGTATGGGTGTGTGTTACATTAGATTCACTAGTAGGAGTGAGAAAAACATCACGGGGTGGTGCGCATTGTATGGGTGTGTGTTACATTACATTCACTAATAGGAGTGAGAAAAACATCACGGGGTGGTGCGCATTGTATGGGTGTGTGTTACATTAGATACACTAGTAGGAGTGAGAAAAACATCACAGGGTGGTGCGCATTGTATGGGTGTGTGTTACATTACATTCACTAGTAGGAGTGAGAAAAACATCACGGGGTGGTGCGCATTGTATGGGTGTGTGTTACATTACATTCACTAGTAGGAGTGAGAAAAACATCACGGGGTGGTGCGCATGGTATGGGTGTGTGTTACATTAGATTCACTACTAGGAGTGAGAAAAACATCACGGGGTGGTGCCCATTGTATGGGTGTGTGTTACATTAGATTCACTAGTAGGAGTGAGAAAAACATCACGGGGTGGTGCGCATTGTATGGGTGTGTGTTACATTACATTCACTAGTAGGAGTGAGAAAAATATCACGGGGTGGTTCGCATTGTATGGGTGTGTGTTACATTGCATTCACTAGTAGGAGTGAGAAAAACATCACGGGGTGGTGCGCATTGTATGTGTGTGTGTTACATTACATTCACTAGTAGGAGTGAGAAAAACATCACGGGGTGGTACGCATTGTATGGGTGTGTGTTACATTAGATTCACTAGTAGGAGTGAGAAAAACATCACGGGGTGGTGCGCATTGTATGGGTGTGTGTTACATTACATTCACTAGTAGGAGTGAGAAAAACATCACGGGTGGTGCGCATAGTATGGGTGTGTGTTACATTACATTCACTAGTAGGAGTGAGAAAAACATCACGGGGTGGTGCGCATTGTATGGGTGTGTGTTACATTACATTCACTAGTAGGAGTGAGAAAAACATCACGGGGTGGTGCGCATTGTATGGGTGTGTGTTACATTAGATTCACTAGTAGGAGTGAGAAAAACATCACGGGGTGGTGCGCATTGTATGGGTGTGTGTTACATTAGATTCACTAGTAGGAGTGAGAAAAACATCACGGGGTGGTGCGCATTGTATGGGTGTGTGTTACATTACATTCACTAGTAGGAGTGAGAAAAACATCACGGGGTGGTGCGCATTGTATGGGTGTTTGTTACATTAGATTCACTAGTAGGAGTGAGGAAAAACATCACGGGGTGGTGCGCATTGTATGGGTGTGTGTTACATTACATTCACTAGTAGGAGTGAGAAAAACATCACGGGGTGGTTCGCATTGTATGGGTGTGTGTTACATTACATTCACTAGTAGGAGTGAGAAAAACATCACGGGGTGGTGCGCATTGTATGGGTGTTTGTTACATTAGATTCAATAGTAGGAGTGAGAAAATCATCACGGGGTGGTGCGCATTGTATGGGTGTGTGTTACATTACATTCACTAGTAGGAGTGAGAAAAACATCACGGGGTGGTGCGCATTGTATGGGTGTGTGTTACATTAGATTCACTAGTCGGAGTGAGAAAAACATCACGGGGTGGTGCACATTGTATGGGTGTGTGTTACATTACATTCACTAGTAGGAGTGAGAAAAACATCACGGGGTGGTGCGCATTGTATGGGTGTGTGTTACATTACATTCACTAGTAGGAGTGAGAAAAACATCACGGGGTGGTGCACATTGTATGGGTGTGTGTTACATTACATTCACTAGTAGGAGTGAGAAAAACATCACGGGGTGGTGCGCATTGTATGGGTGTGTGTTACATTACATTCACTAGTAGGAGTGAGAAAAACATCACGGGGTGGTGCGCATTGTATGGGTGTGTGTTACATTACATTCACTAGTAGGAGTGAGAAAAACATCACGGGGTGGTGCGCATTGTATGGGTGTGTGTTACATTAGATTCACTAGTCGGAGTGAGAAAAACATCACGGGGTGGTGCGCATTGTATGGGTGTTTGTTACATTAGATTCACTAGTAGGAGTGAGAAAAACATCACGGGGTGTTGCGCATTGTATGGGTGTGTGTTACATTATATTCACTAGTAGGAGTGAGAAAAACATCACGGGGTGGTGCGCATTGTATGGGTGTGTGTTACATTACATTCACTAATAGGAGTGAGAAAAACATCACGGGGTGGTGCGCATTGTATGGGTGTGTGTTACATTAGATACACTAGTAGGAGTGAGAAAAACATCACGGGGTGGTGCGCATTGTATGGGTGTGTGTTACATTACATTCACTAGTAGGAGTGAGAAAAACATCACGGGGTGGTGCGCATTGTATGGGTGTGTGTTACATTACATTCACTAGTAGGAGTGAGAAAAACATCACGGAGTGGTGCGCATGGTATGGGTGTGTGTTACATTAGATTCACTACTAGGAGTGAGAAAAACATCACGGGGTGGTGCCCATTGTATGGGTGTGTGTTACATTAGATTCACTAGTAGGAGTGAGAAAAACATCACGGGGTGGTGCGCATTGTATGGGTGTGTGTTACATTACATTCACTAGTAGGAGTGAGAAAAATATCACGGGGTGGTTCGCATTGTATGGGTGTGTGTTACATTGCATTCACTAGTAGGAGTGAGAAAAATATCACGGGGTGGTGCGCATTGTATGGGTGTGTGTTACATTACATTCACTAGTAGGAGTGAGAAAAACATCACGGGGTGGTACGCATTGTATGGGTGTGTGTTACATTAGATTCACTAGTAGGAGTGAGAAAAACATCACGGGGTGGTGCGCATTGTATGGGTGTGTGTTACATTACATTCACTAGTAGGAGTGAGAAAAACATCACGGGTGGTGCGCATAGTATGGGTGTGTGTTACATTACATTCACTAGTAGGAGTGAGAAAAACATCACGGGGTGGTGCGCATTGTATGGGTGTGTGTTACATTACATTCACTAGTAGGAGTGAGAAAAACATCACGGGGTGGTGCGCATTGTATGGGTGTGTGTTACATTAGATTCACTAGTAGGAGTGAGAAAAACATCACGGGGTGGTGCGCATTGTATGGGTGTGTGTTACATTAGATTCACTAGTAGGAGTGAGAAAAACATCACGGGGTGGTGCGCATTGTATGGGTGTGTGTTACATTACATTCACTAGTAGGAGTGAGAAAAACATCACGGGGTGGTACGCATTGTATGGGTGTGTGTTACATTAGATTCACTAGTAGGAGTGAGAAAAACATCACGGGGTGGTGGGCATTGTATGGGTGTGTGTTACATTACATTCACTAGTAGGAGTGAGAAAAACATCACGGGGTGGTGCGCATTGTATGGGTGTTTGTTACATTAGATTCACTAGTAGGAGTGAGAAAAACATCACGGGGTGGTGCGCATTGTATGGGTGTGTGTTACATTACATTCACTAGTAGGAGTGAGAAAAACATCACGGGGTGGTGCGCATTGTATGGGTGTGTGTTACATTACATTCACTAGTAGGAGTGAGAAAAACATCACGGGGTGGTGCGCACTGTATGGGTGTTTGTTACATTAGATTCACTAGTAGGAGTGAGAAAAACATCACGGGGTGGTGCGCATTGTATGGGTGTGTGTTACATTACATTCACTAGTAGGAGTGAGAAAAACATCACGAGGTGGTGCGCATTGTATGGGTGTGTGTTACATTAGATTCACTAGTAGGAGTGAGAAAAACATCACGGGGTGGTGCACATTGTATGGGTGTGTGTTACATTCGATTCACTAGTAGGAGTGAGAAAAACATCACGGGGTGGTGCGCATTGTATGGGTGTGTGTTACATTCGATTCACTAGTAGGAGTGAGAAAAACATCACGGGGTGGTGCGCATTGTATGGGTGTGTGTTACATTACATTCACTGGTAGGAGTGAGAAAATCATCACGGGGTGGTGCGCATTGTATGGGTGTGTGTTACATTACATTCACTAGTAGGAGTGAGAAAAACATCACGGGGTGGTGCGCATTGTATGGGTGTGTGTTACATCACATTCACTAGTAGGAGTGAGAAAAACATCACGGGGTGGTGCGCATTGTATGGGTGTTTGTTACATTAGATTCACTAGTAGGAGTGAGAAAATCATCACGGGGTGGTGCGCATTGTATGGGTGTGTGTTACATTACATTCACTAGTAGGAGTGAGTAAAACATCATGAGGTGGTGCGCATTGTATGGGTGTGTGTTACATTAGATTCACTAGTAGGAGTGAGAAAAACATCACGGGGTGGTGCACATTGTATGGGTGTGTGTTACATTCGATTCACTAGTAGGAGTGAGAAAAACATCACGGGGTGGTGCGCATTGTATGGGTGTGTGTTACATTACATTCACTAGTAGGAGTGAGAAAAACATCACGGGGTGGTGCGCATTGTATGGGTGTGTGTTACATTACATTCACTAGTAGGAGTGAGAAAAACATCACGGGGTGGTGCGCATTGTATGGGTGTGTGTTACATTAGATTCACTAGTAGGAGTGAGAAAAACATCACGGGGTGGTGCGCATTGTATGGGTGTGTGTTACATTACATTCACTAGTAGGAGTGAGAAAAACATCACGGGGTGGTGCGCATTGTATGGGTGTGTGTTACATTACATTCACTAGTAGGAGTGAGAAAATCATCACGGGGTGGTGCGCATTGTATGGGTGTGTGTTACATTAGATTCACTAGTAGGAGTGAGAAAAACATCACGGGGTGGTGCGCATTGTATGGGTGTTTGTTAGATTAGATTCCCTAGTAGGAGTGAGAAAATCATCACGGGGTGGTGTGCATTGTATGGGTGTGTTTTACATTACATTCACTAGTAGGAGTGAGAAAAACATCACGGGGTGTTGCGCATTGTATGGGTGTGTGTTACATTACATTCACTAGTAGGAGTGAGAAAAACATCACGGGGTGGTGCGCATTGTATGGGTGTGTGTTACATTACATTCACTAGTAGGAGTGAGAAAAACATCACGGGGTGGTGCGCATTGTATGGGTGTGTGTTACATTAGATTCACTAGTAGGAGTGAGAAAAACATCACGGGGTGGTGCGCATTGTATGGGTGTGTGTTACATTACATTCACTAGTAGGAGTGAGAAAAACATCACGGGGTGGTGGGCATTGTATGGGTGTTTGTTACATTAGATTCACTAGTAGGAGTGAGAAAAACATCACGGGGTGGTGCGCATTGTATGGGTGTGTGTTACATTACATTCACTAGTAGGAGTGAGAAAAACATCACGGGGTGGTGCGCATTGTATGGGTGTGTGTTACATTACATTCACTAGTAGGAGTGTGAAAAACATCACGGGGTGGTGTGCATTGTATGGGTGTGTGTTACATTAGATTCACTAGTAGGAGTGAGAAAAACATCACGGGGTGGTGCGCATTGTATGGGTGTGTGTTACATTACATTCACTAGTAGCAGTGAGAAAAACATCACGGGGTGCTGAGCATTGTATGGGTGTTTGTTACATTAGATTCACGAGTAGGAGTGAGAAAAACATCACGGGGTGGTGCGCATTGTATGGGTGTGTGTTACATTACATTCACTAGTAGGAGTGAGAAAAACATCACGGGGTGGTGCGGATTGTATGGGTGTTTGTTACATTAGATTCACGAGTAGGAGTGAGAAAATCATCACGGGGTGGTGCGCATTGTATGGGTGTGTGTTACATTACATTCACTAGTAGGAGTGAGAAAAACATCACGGGGTGGTGCGCATTGTATGGGTGTGTGTTACATTACATTCACTAGTAGGAGTGAGAAAAACATCACGGGGTGGTGCGCATTGTATGGGTGTGTGTTACATTACATTCACTAGTAGGAGTGAGAAAAACATCACGGGGTGGTGCGCATTGTATGGGTGTTTGTTACATTAGATTCACGAGTAGGAGTGAGAAAAACATCACGGGGTGGTGCGCATTGTATGGGTGTGTGTTACATTACATTCACTAGTAGGAGTGAGAAAAACATCACGGGGTGGTGCGCATTGTATGGGTGTGTGTTACATTACATTCACTAGTAGGAGTGAGAAAAACATCACGGGGTGGTGCGCATTGTATGGGTGTGTGTTACATTACATTCACTAGTAGGAGTGAGAAAAACATCACGGGGTGGTGCGCATTGTATGGGTGTGTGTTACATTACATTCACTAGGAGGAGTGAGAAAAACATCACGGGGTGGTGCGCATTGTATGGGTGTTTGTTACATTAGATTCACGAGAAGGAGTGAGAAAAACATCAAGGGGTGGTGCGCATTGTATGGGTGTGTTACATTACATTCACTAGTAGGAGTGAGAAAAACATCACGGGGTGGTGCGCATTGTATGGGTGTTTGTTACGTTAGATTCACTAGTAGGAGTGAGAAAATCATCACGGGGTGGTGCGCATTGTATGGGTGTGTGTTACATTAGATTCACTAGTAGGAGTGAGAAAAACATCACGGGGTGGTGCACATTGTATGCGTGTGTGTTAAATTACATTCACTAGTAGGAGTGAGAAAAACATCACGGGGTGGTGCGCATTGTATGGGTGTGTGTTACATTACATTCACTAGTAGAAGTGAGAAAAATATCACGGGGTTTTGCGCATTGTATGGGTGTTTGTTACATTAGATTCACGAGTAGGAGTGAGAAAAACATCACGGGGTGGTGCGCATTGTATGGGTGTGTGTTACATTACATTCACTAGTAGGAGTGAGAAAAACATCACGGGGTGGTGCGCATTGTATGGGTGTTTGTTACATTAGATTCAGTGGTAGGAGTGAGAAAAACATCACGGGGTGGTGCGCATTGTATGGGTGTGTGTTACATTACATTCACTAGTACGAGTGAGAAAAACATTACGGGGTGGTGCGCATTGTATGGCTGTGTGTTACATTAGATTCACTAGTAGGAGTGAGAAAAACATCACGGGGTGGTGCGCATTGTATGGGTGTGTGTTACATTACATTCACTAGTAGGAGTGAGAAAAACATCACGGGGTGGTGCGCATTGTATGGGTGTGTGTTACATTACATTCACTAGTAGGAGTGAGAAAAACATCACGGGGTGGTGCGCATTGTATGGGTGTGTGTTACATTACATTCACTAGTAGGAGTGAGAAAAACATCACGGGGTGGTGCACATTGTATGGGTGTGTGTTACATTACATTCACTAGTAGGAGTGAGAAAAACATCACGGGGTGGTGCGCATTGTATGGGTGTGTGTTACATTACATTCACTAGTAGGAGTGAGAAAAACATCACGGGGTGGTGCGCATTGTATGGGTCTGTGTTACATTACATTCACTAGTAGGAGTGAGAAAAACATCACGGGGTGGTGCGCATTGTATGGGTGTGTGTTACATTAGATTCACTAGTCGGAGTGAGAAAAACATCACGGGGTGGTGCGTATTGTATGGGTGTTTGTTACATTAGATTCACTAGTAGGAGTGAGGAAAACATCACGGGGTGTTGCGCATTGTATGGGTGTGTGTTACATTACATTCACTAGTAGGAGTGAGAAAAACATCACGGGGTGGTGCGCATTGTATGGGTGTGTGTTACATTACATTCACTAATAGGAGTGAGAAAAACATCACGGGGTGGTGTGCATTGTATGGGTGTGTGTTACATTAGATACACTAGTAGGAGTGAGAAAAACATCACGGGGTGGTGCGCATTGTATGGGTGTGTGTTACATTACATTCACTAGTAGGAGTGAGAAAAACATCACGGGGTGGTGCGCATTGTATGGGTGTGTGTTACATTACATTCACTAGTAGGAGTGAGAAAAACATCACGGGGTGGTGCGCATGGTATGGGTGTGTGTTACATTAGATTCACTATTGGAGTGAGAAAAACATCACGGGGTGGTGCCCATTGTATGGGTGTGTGTTACATTAGATTCACTAGTAGGAGTGAGAAAAACATCACGGGGTGGTGCGCATTGTATGGGTGTGTGTTACATTACATTCACTAGTAGGAGTGAGAAAAATATCACGGGGTGGTTCGCATTGTATGGGTGTGTGTTACATTGCATTCACTAGTAGGAGTGAGAAAAACATCACGGGGTGGTGCGCATTGTATGGGTGTGTGTTACATTACATTCACTAGTAGGAGTGAGAAAAACATCACGGGGTGGTACGCATTGTATGGGTGTGTGTTACATTAGATTCACTAGTAGGAGTGAGAAAAACATCACGGGGTGGTGCGCACTGTATGGGTGTGTGTTACATTACATTCACTAGTAGGAGTGAGAAAAACATCACGGGTGGTGCGCATAGTATGGGTGTGTGTTACATTACATTCACTAGTAGGAGTGAGAAAAACATCACGGGGTGGTGCGCATTGTATGGGTGTGTGTTACATTACATTCACTAGTAGGAGTGAGAAAAACATCACGGGGTGGTGCGCATTGTATGGGTGTGTGTTACATTAGATTCACTAGTAGGAGTGAGAAAAACATCACGGGGTGGTGCGCATTGTATGGGTGTGTGTTACATTACATTCACTAGTAGGAGTGAGAAAAACATCACGGGGTGGTGCGCATTGTATGGGTGTGTGTTACATTACATTCACTAGTAGGAGTGAGAAAAACATCACGGGGTGGTGCGCATTGTATGGGTGTTTGTTACATTAGATTCACTAGTAGGAGTGAGAAAAACATCACGGGGTGTTGCGCATTGTATGGGTGTGTGTTACATTATATTCACTAGTAGGAGTGAGAAAAACATCACGGGGTGGTGCGCATTGTATGGGTGTGTGTTACATTACATTCACTAATAGGAGTGAGAAAAACATCACGGGGTGGTGTGCATTGTATGGGTGTGTGTTACATTAGATACACTAGTAGGAGTGAGAAAAACATCACGGGGTGGTGCGCATTGTATGGGTGTGTGTTACATTACATTCACTGGTAGGAGTGAGAAAAACATCACGGGGTGGTGCGCATTGTATGGGTGTGTGTTACATTACATTCACTAGTAGGAGTGAGAAAAACATCACGGGGTGGTGCGCATGGTATGGGTGTGTGTTACATTAGATTCACTACTAGGAGTGAGAAAAACATCACGGGGTGGTGCCCATTGTATGGGTGTGTGTTACATTAGATTCACTAGTAGGAGTGAGAAAAACATCACGGGGTGGTGCGCATTGTTTGGGTGTGTGTTACATTACATTCACTAGTAGGAGTGAGAAAAATATCACGGGGTGGTTCGCATTGTATGGGTGTGTGTTACATTGCATTCACTAGTAGGAGTGAGAAAAACATCACGGGGTGGTGCGCATTGTATGGGTGTGTGTTACATTACATTCACTAGTAGGAGTGAGAAAAACATCACGGGGTGGTACGCATTGTATGGGTGTGTGTTACATTAGATTCACTAGTAGGAGTGAGAAAAACATCACGGGGTGGTGCGCATTGTATGGGTGTGTGTTACATTACATTCACTAGTAGGAGTGAGAAAAACATCACGGGTGGTGCGCATAGTATGGGTGTGTGTTACATTACATTCACTAGTAGGAGTGAGAAAAACATCACGGGGTGGTGCGCATTGTATGGGTGTGTGTTACATTACATTCACTAGTAGGAGTGAGAAAAACATCACGGGGTGGTGCGCATTGTATGGGTGTGTGTTACATTAGATTCACTAGTAGGAGTGAGAAAAACATCACGGGGTGGTGCGCATTGTATGGGTGTGTGTTACATTACATTCACTAGTAGGAGTGAGAAAATCATCACGGGGTGGTGCGCATTGTATGGGTGTGTGTTACATTACATTCACTAGTAGGAGTGAGAAAAACATCACGGGGTGGTGCGCATTGTATGGGTGTTTGTTACATTAGATTCACTAGTAGGAGTGAGAAAATCATCACGGGGTGGTGCGCATTGTATGGGTGTGTGTTACATTACATTCACTAGTAGGAGTGAGAAAAACATCACGAGGTGGTGCGCATTGTATGGGTGTGTGTTACATTAGATTCACTAGTAGGAGTGAGAAAAACATCACGGGGTGGTGCACATTGTATGGGTGTGTGTTACATTCGATTCACTAGTAGGAGTGAGAAAAACATCACGGGGTGGTGCGCATTATATGGGTGTGTGTTACATTCGATTCACTAGTAGGAGTGAGAAAAACATCACGGGGTGGTGCGCATTGTATGGGTGTGTGTTACATTACATTCACTGGTAGGAGTGAGAAAATCATCACGGGGTGGTGCGCATTGTATGGGTGTGTGTTACATTACATTCACTAGTAGGAGTGAGAAAAACATCACGGGGTGGTGCGCATTGTATGGGTGTGTGTTACATCACATTCACTAGTAGGAGTGAGAAAAACATCACGGGGTGGTGCGCATTGTATGGGTGTTTGTTACATTAGATTCACTAGTAGGAGTGAGAAAATCATCACGGGGTGGTGCGAATTGTATGGGTGTGTGTTACATTACATTCACTAGTAGGAGTGAGAAAAACATCATGAGGTGGTGCGCATTGTATGGGTGTGTGTTACATTAGATTCACTATTAGGAGTGAGAAAAACATCACGGGGTGGTGCACATTGTACGGGTGTGTGTTACATTCGATTCACTAGTAGGAGTGAGAAAAACATCACGGGGTGGTGCGCATTGTATGGGTGTGTGCTACATTACATTCACTAGTAGGAGTGAGAAAAACATCACGGGGTGGTGCGCATTGTATGGGTGTGTGTTACATTACATTCACTAGTAGGAGTGAGAAAAACATCACGGGGTGGTGCGCATTGTATGGGTGTGTGTTACATTACATTCACTAGTAGGAGTGAGAAAAACATCACGGGGTGGTGCGCATTGTATGGGTGTGTGTTACATTACATTCACTAGTAGGAGTGAGAAAAACATCACGGGGTGGTGCGCATTGTATGGGTGTGTGTTACATTACATTCACTAGTAGGAGTGAGAAAATCATCACGGGGTGGTGCGCATTGTATGGGTGTGTGTTACATTACATTCACTAGTAGGAGTGAGAAAAACATCACGGGGTGGTGCGCATTGTATGGGTGTTTGTTAGATTAGATTCCCTAGTAGGAGTGAGAAAATCATCACGGGGTGGTGTGCATTGTATGGGTGTGTTTTACATTACATTCACTAGTAGGAGTGAGAAAAACATCACGGGGTGTTGCGCATTGTATGGGTGTGTGTTACATTACATTCACTAGTAGGAGTGAGAAAAACATCACGGGGTGGTGCGCATTGTATGGGTGTGTGTTACATTACATTCACTAGTAGGAGTGAGAAAAACATCACGGGGTGGTGCGCATTGTATGGGTGTGTGTTACATTACATTCACTAGTAGGAGTGAGAAAAACATCACGGGGTGGTGCGCATTGTATGGGTGTGTGTTACATTACATTCACTAGTAGGAGTGAGAAAAACATCACGGGGTGGTGCGCATTGTATGGGTGTGTGTTACATTACATTCACTAGTAGGAGTGAGAAAAACATCACGGGGTGGTGGGCATTGTATGGGTGTTTGTTACATTACATTCACTAGTAGGAGTGAGAAAAACATCACGGGGTGGTGCGCATTGTATGGGTGTGTGTTACATTACATTCACTAGTAGGAGTGAGAAAAACATCACGGGGTGCTGCGCATTGTATGGGTGTGTGTTACATTACATTCACTAGTAGGAGTGAGAAAAACATCACGGGGTGGTGCGCATTGTATGGGTGTGTGTTACATTACATTCACTAGTAGGAGTGAGAAAAACATCACGGGGTGGTGCGCATTGTATGGGTGTGTGTTACATTACATTCACTAGTAGGAGTGAGAAAAACATCTCGGGGTGGTGCGCATTGTATGGGTGTGTGTTACATTACATTCACTAGTAGGAGTGAGAAACACATCACGGGGTGGTGCGCATTGTATGGGTGTTTGTTACATTAGATTCACTAGTAGGAGTGAGAAAAACATCACGGGGTGGTGCGCATTGTATGGGTGTGTGTTACATTACATTCACTAGTAGGAGTGAGAAAAACATCACGGGGTGGTGCGCACTGTATGTGTGTTTGTTACATTAGATTCACTAGTAGGAGTGAGAAAATCATCACGGGGTGGTGCGCATTGCATGGGTCTGTGTTACATTACATTCACTAGTAGGAGTGAGAAAAACATCACGGGGTGGTGCGCATTGTATGGGTGTGTGTTACATTACATTCACTAGTAGGAGTGAGAAAAACATCACGGGGTGGTGCGCATTGTATGGGTGTGTGTTACATTACATTCACTAGTAGGAGTGAGAAAAACATCACGGGGTGGTGCGCATTGTATGGTTGTGTGTTACATCACATTCACTAGTAGGAGTGAGAAAAACAACACGGGGTGGTGCGCATTGTACGAGTGTGTGTTACATTACATTCACTAGTAGGAGTGAGAAAAACATCACGGGGTGGTGAGCATTTTATGAGTGTGTGTTACATTACATTCACTAGTAGGAGTGAGAAAAACATCACGGGGTGGTGCGCATTGTATGGGTGTGTGTTACATTACATTCACTAGTAGGAGTGAGAAAAACATCACGGGGTGGTGCGCATTGTATGGGTGTGTGTTACATTACATTCACTAGTAGGAGTGAGAAAAACATCACGGGGTGGTGCGCATTGTATGGGTGTGTGTTACATTACATTCACTAGTAGGAGTGAGAAAAACATCACGGGGTGGTGCGCATTGTATGGGTGTGTGTTACATTACATTCACTAGTAGGAGTGAGAAAAACATCACGGGGTGGTGCGCATTGTATGGGTGTGTGTTACATTACATTCACTAGTAGGAGTGAGAAAAACATCACGGAGTGGTGCGCATTGTATGGGTGTGTGTTACATTAGATTCAGTGGTAGGAGTGAGAAAAACATCACGGGGTGGTGCGCATTGTATGGGTGTTTGTTACATTAGATTCACTAGTAGGAGTGAGAAAATCATCACGGGGTGGTGCGCATTGTATGGGTGTGTGTTACATTAGATTCACTAGTAGGAGTGAGAAAAACATCACGGGGTGGTGCGCATTGTATGGGTGTGTGTTACATTACATTCACTAGTAGGAGTGAGAAAAACATCACGGGTTGGTGCGCATTGTATGGGTGTGTGTTACATTACATTCACTAGTAGGAGTGAGAAAAACATCACGGGGTGGTGCGCATTGTATGGGTGTGTGTTACATTAGATTCACTAGTAGGAGTGAGAAAAACATCACGGGGTGGTGCGCATTGTATGGGTGTGTGTTACATTACTTTCACTAGTAGGAGTGAGAAAAACATCACGGGGTGGTGCGCATTGTATGGGTGTGTGTTACATTACATTCACTAGTAGGAGTGAGAAAAACATCACGGGGTGGTGCGCATTGTATGGGTGTGTGTTACATTACATTCACTAGTAGGAGTGAGAAAAACATCACGGGGTGGTGCGCATTGTATGGGTGTGTGTTACATTACATTCACTAGTAGGAGTGAGAAAAACATCACGGGGTGGTGCGCATTGTATGGGTGTGTGTTACATTACATTCACTAGTAGGAGTGAGAAAAACATCACGGGGTGGTGCGCATTGTATGGGTGTGTGTTACATTACATTCACTAGTAGGAGTGAGAAAAACATCACGGGGTTTTGCGCATTGTATGAGTGTTTGTTACATTAGATTCACGAGTAGGAGTGAGAAAAACATCACGGGGTGGTGCGCATTGTATAGGTGTGTGTTACATTACATTCACTAGTAGGAGTGAGAAAAACATCACGGGGTGGTGCGCATTGTATGGGTGTTTGTTACATTAGATTCAGTGGTAGGAGTGAGAAAAACATCACGGGGTGGTGCGCATTGTATGGGTGTGTGTTACATTACATTCACTAGTACGAGTGAGAAAAACATTACGGGGTGGTGCGCATTGTATGGCTGTGTGTTACATTAGATTCACTAGTAGGAGTGAGAAAAACATCACGGGGTGGTGCGCATTGTATGGGTGTGTGTTACATTACATTCACTAGTAGGAGTGAGAAAAACATCACGGGGTGGTGCGCATTGTATGGGTGTGTGTTACATTACATTCACTAGTAGCAGTGAGAAAAACATCACGGGGTGGTGCGCATTGTATGGGTGTGTGTTACATTACATCCACTAGTAGGAGTGAGAAAAACATCACGGGGTGGTGCGCATTGTATGGGTGTGTGTTACATTACATTCACTAGTAGGAGTGAGAAAAACATCACGGGGTTGTGTGCATTGTATGGGTGTGTGTTACATTAGATTCACTAGTAGGAGTGAGAAAAACATCACGGGGTGGTGCGCATTGTATGGGTGTGTGTTACATTACATTCACTAGTAGGAGTGAGAAAAACATCACGGGGTGGTGCGCATTGTATGGGTGTGTGTTACATTACATTCACCAGTAGGAGTGAGAAAAACATCACGGGGGGGTGCGCATTGTATGGGTGTGTGTTACATTACATTCACCAGTAGGAGTGAGAAAAACATCACGGGGTTGTGTGCATTGTATGGGTGTGTGTTACATTAGATTCACTAGTAGGAGTGAGAAAAACATCACGGGGTGGTGCGCATTGTATGGGTGTGTGTTACATTACATTCACTAGTAGGAGTGAGAAAAACATCACGGGGTGGTGCGCATTGTATGGGTGTGTGTTACATTACATTCACCAGTAGGAGTGAGAAAAACATCACGGGGGGGTGCGCATTGTATGGGTGTGTGTTACATTACATTCACCAGTAGGAGTGAGAAAAACATCACGGAGTGGTGCGCATTGTATGGGTGTGTGTTACATTACATTCACTAGTAGGAGTGAGAAAAACATCACGGGGGGGTGCGCATTGTATGGGTGTTTGTTACATTAGATTCACTAGTAGGAGTGAGAAAATCATCACGGGGTGGTGCGCATTGTATGGGTGTGTGTTACATTACATTCACTAGTAGGAGTGAGAAAAACATCACGGGGTGGTGCGCATTGTATGGGTGTGTGTTACATTACATTCACTACTAGGAGTGAGAAAAACATCACGGGGTGGTGCGCATTGTATGGGTGTGTGTTACATTACATTCACTAGTTGGAGTGAGAAAAACATCACGGGGTGGTGCGCATTGTATGGGTGTGTGTTACATTACATTCACTAGTAGGAGTGAGAAAAACATCACGGGGTGGTGCGCATTGTATGGGTGTGTGTTACATTAGATTCACTAGTAGGAGTGAGAAAAACATAACGGGGTGGTGCGCATTGTATGGGTGTGTGTTACATTACATTCACTAGTAGGAGTGAGAAAAACATCACGGGGTGGTGCGCATTGTATGGGTGTGTGTTACATTACATTCACTAGTAGGAGTGAGAAAAACATCACGGGGTGGTGCGCATTGTATGGGTGTGTGTTACATTACATTCACTAGTAGGAGTGAGAAAAACATCACGGGGTGGTGCGCATTGTATGGGTGTGTGTTACATTACATTCACTAGTAGGAGTGAGAAAAACATCACGGGGTGGTGCGCATTGTATGGGTGTTTGTTACATTAGATTCAGTGGTAGGAGTGAGAAAAACATCACGGGGTGGTGCGCATTGTATGGGTGTGTGTTACATTACATTCACTAGTACGAGTGAGAAAAACATCACGGGGTGGTGCGCATTGTATGGCTGTGTGTTACATTAGATTCACTAGTAGGAGTGAGAAAAACATCACGGGGTGGTGCGCATTGTATGGGTGTGTGTTACATTACATTCACTAGTACGAGTGAGAAAAACATCACGGGGTGGTGCGCATTGTATGGGTGTGTGTTACATTACATTCACTAGTAGGAGTGAGAAAAACATCACGGGGTGGTGCGCATTGTATGGGTGTGTGTTACATTACATTCACTAGTAGGAGTGAGAAAAACATCACGGGGTTGTGCGCATTGTATGGGTGTGTGTTACATTAGATTCACTAGTAGGAGTGAGAAAAACATCACGGGGTGGTGCGCATTATATGGGTGTGTGTTACATTACATCACTAGTAGGAGTGAGAAAAACATCACGGGGTGGTGCGCATTGTATGGGTGTGTGTTACATTACATTCACTAGTAGGAGTGAGAAAAACATCACGGGGTGGTGTGCATTGTATGGGTGTGTGTTACATTACATTCACTAGTAGGAGTGAGAAAAACATCACGGGGTGGTGCGCATTGTATGGGTGTGTGTTACATTACATTCACTAGTAGCAGTGAGAAAAACATCACGAGGTGGTGTGCATTGTATGGGTGTGTGTTACATTACATTCACTAGTAGGAGTGAGAAAAACATCACGGGGTGGTGCGCATTGTATGGGTGTGTGTTACATTACATTCACTAGTAGGAGTGAGAAAAACATCACGGGGTTGTGCGCATTGTATGGGTGTGTGTTACATTAGATTCACTAGTAGGAGTGAGAAAAACATCACGGGGTGGTGCGCATTGTATGGGTGTGTGTTACATTACATTCACTAGTAGGAGTGAGAAAAACATCACGGAGTGGTGCGCATTGTATGGGTGTGTGTTACATTACATTCACTAGTAGGAGTGAGAAAAACATCAAGGGGGGGTGCGCATTGTATGGGTGTTTGTTACATTAGATTCACTAGTAGGAGTGAGAAAATCATCACGGGGTGGTGCGCATTGTATGGGTGTGTGTTACATTAGATTCACTAGTAGGAGTGAGAAAAACATCACGGGGTGGTGCGCATTGTATGGGTGTGTGTTACATTACATTCACTAGTAGGAGTGAGAAAAACATCACGGGGTGGTGCGCATTGTATGGGTGTGTGTTACATTACATTCACTAGTAGGAGTGAGAAAAACATCACGGGGTGGTGCGCATTGTATGGGTGTGTGTTACATTACATTCACTAGTAGGAGTGAGAAAAACATCACGGGGTGGTGCGCATTGTATGGGTGTGTGTTACATTACATTCACTAGTAGGAGTGAGAAAAACATCACGGGGTGGTGCGCATTGTATGGGTGTGTGTTACATTACATTCACTAGTAGGAGTTAGAAAATCATCACGGGGTGGTGCGCATTGTATGCGTGTGTGTTACATTACATTCACTAGTAGGAGTGAGAAAAACATCACGGGGTGGTGCGCATTGTATGGGTGTGTGTTACATTACATTCACTAGTAGGAGTGAGAAAAACATCACGGGGTGGTGCGCATTGTATGGGTGTGTGTTACATTACATTCAGTAGTAGGAGTGAGAAAAACATCACGGGGAGTTGCGCATTGTATGGGTGTGTGTTACATTAGATTCACTAGTAGGAGTGAGAAAAACATCACGGAGTGGTGCGAATTGTATGGGTGTGTGTTACATTACATTCACTAGTAGGAGTGAGAAAAACATCACGGGGTGGTGCGGATTGTATGGGTGTTTGTTGCATTAGATTCACTAGTAGGAGTGAGGAAATCATCACGGGGTGGTGCGCATTGTATGGGTGTGTGTTACATTACATTCACTAGTAGGAGTGAGAAAAACATCACGGGGTGGTGCGCATTGTATGGGTGTGTGTTACATTACATTCACTAGTAGGAGTGAGAAAAACATCACGGGGTGGTGCGCATTGTATGGGTGTTTGTTACATTAGATTCACGAGTAGGAGTGAGAAAATCATCACGGGGTGGTGCGCATTGTATGGGTGTGTGTCACATTACATTCACTAGTAGGAGTGAGAAAAACATCACGGGGTGGTGCGCATTGTATGGGTGTGTGTTACATTAGATTCACTAGTAGGAGTGAGAAAAACATCACGGGGTGGTGCGCATTGTATGGGTGTGTGTTACATTACATTCAATAGTAGCAGTGAGAAAAACATCACGGGGTGCTGCGCATTGTATGGGTGTTTGTTACATTAGATTCACTAGTAGGAGTGAGAAAAACATCACGGGGTGGTGCGCATTGTATGGGTGTGTGTTACATTACATTCACTAGTAGGAGTGAGAAAAACATCACGGAGTGGTGCGAATTGTATGGGTGTGTGTTACATTACATTCACTAGTAGGAGTGAGAAAAACATCACGGGGTGGTGCGCATTGTATGGGTGTGTGTTACATTACATTCACTAGTAGGAGTGAGAAAAACATCACGGGGTGGTGCGCATTGTATGGGTGTGTGTTACATTACATTCACTAGTAGGAGTGAGAAAAACATCACGGGGTGGTGCGCATTGTATGGGTGTTTGTTACATTAGATTCACGAGAAGGAGTGAGAAAAACATCAAGGGGTGGTGCGCATTGTATGGGTGTGTGTTACATTACATTCACTAGTAGGAGTGAGAAAAACATCACGGGGTGGTGCGGATTGTATGGGTGTTTGCTACATTAGTTTCACTAGTAGGAGTGAGAAAATCATCACGGGGTGGTGCGCATTGTATGGGTGTGTGTTACATTAGATTCACTAGTAGGAGTGAGAAAAACATCACGGGGTGGTGCGCATTGTATGGGTGTGTGTTACATTACATTCACTAGTAGGAGTGAGAAAAACATCACGGGGTGGTGCGCATTGTATGGGTGTGTGTTACATTACATTCACTAGTAGGAGTGAGAAAAACATCACGGGGTTTTGCGCATTGTATGAGTGTTTGTTACATTAGATTCACGAGTAGGAGTGAGAAAAACATCACGGGGTGGTGCGCATTGTATGGGTGTGTGTTACATTACATTCACTAGTAGGAGTGAGAAAAACATCACGGGGTGGTGCGCATTGTATGGGTGTTTGTTACATTAGATTCAGTGGTAGGAGTGAGAAAAACATCACGGGGTGGTGCGCATTGTATGGGTGTGTGTTACATTACATTCACTAGTACGAGTGAGAAAAACATTACGGGGTGGTGCGCATTGTATGGCTGTGTGTTACATTAGATTCACTAGTAGGAGTGAGAAAAACATCACGGGGTGGTGCGCATTGTATGGGTGTGTGTTACATTACATTCACTAGTAGGAGTGAGAAAAACATTACGGGGTGGTGCGCATTGTATGGGTGTGTGTTACATTACATTCACTAGTAGCAGTGAGAAAAACATCACGGGGTGGTGCGCATTGTATGGGTGTGTGTTACATTACATCCACTAGTAGGAGTGAGAAAAACATCACGGGGTGGTGCGCATTGTATGGGTGTGTGTTACATTACATTCACTAGTAGGAGTGAGAAAAACATCACGGGGTTGTGTGCATTGTATGGGTGTGTGTTACATTAGATTCACTAGTAGGAGTGAGAAAAACATCACGGGGTGGTGCGCATTGTATGGGTGTGTGTTACATTACATTCACTAGTAGGAGTGAGAAAAACATCACGGAGTGGTGCGCATTGTATGGGTGTGTGTTACATTACATTCACTAGTAGGAGTGAGAAAAACATCACGGGGTGGTGCGCATTGTATGGGTGTTTGTTACATTAGATTCACTAGTAGGAGTGAGAAAATCATCACGGGGTGGTGCGAATTGTATGGGTGTGTGTTACATTACATTCACTAGTAGGAGTGAGAAAAACATCACGGGGTGGTGCGCATTGTATGGGTGTGTGTTACATTACATTCACTAGTAGGAGTGAGAAAAACATCACGGGGTGGTGCGCATTGTATGGGTGTGTGTTACATTACATTCACCAGTAGGAGTGAGAAAAACATCACGGGGGGGTGCGCATTGTATGGGTGTGTGTTACATTACATTCACCAGTAGGAGTGAGAAAAACATCACGGAGTGGTGCGCATTGTATGGGTGTGTGTTACATTACATTCACTAGTAGGAGTGAGAAAAACATCACGGGGGGGTGCGCATTGTATGGGTGTTTGTTACATTAGATTCACTAGTAGGAGTGAGAAAATCATCACGGGGTGGTGCGCATTGTATGGGTGTGTGTTACATTACATTCACTAGTAGGAGTGAGAAAAACATCACGGGGTGGTGCGCATTGTATGGGTGTGTGTTACATTACATTCACTACTAGGAGTGAGAAAAACATCACGGGGTGGTGCGCATTGTATGGGTGTGTGTTACATTACATTCACTAGTTGGAGTGAGAAAAACATCACGGGGTGGTGCGCATTGTATGGGTGTGTGTTACATTACATTCACTAGTAGGAGTGAGAAAAACATCACGGGGTGGTGCGCATTGTATGGGTGTGTGTTACATTAGATTCACTAGTAGGAGTGAGAAAAACATAACGGGGTGTTGCGCATTGTATGGGTGTGTGTTACATTACATTCACTAGTAGGAGTGAGAAAAACATCACGGGGTGGTGCGCATTGTATGGGTGTGTGTTACATTACATTCACTAGTAGGAGTGAGAAAAACATCACGGGGTGGTGCGCATTGTATGGGTGTGTGTTACATTACATTCACTAGTAGGAGTGAGAAAAACATCACGGGGTGGTGCGCATTGTATGGGTGTGTGTTACATTACATTCACTAGTAGGAGTGAGAAAAACATCACGGGGTGGTGCGCATTGTATGGGTGTTTGTTACATTAGATTCAGTGGTAGGAGTGAGAAAAACATCACGGGGTGGTGCGCATTGTATGGGTGTGTGTTACATTACATTCACTAGTACGAGTGAGAAAAACATCACGGGGTGGTGCGCATTGTATGGCTGTGTGTTACATTAGATTCACTAGTAGGAGTGAGAAAAACATCACGGGGTGGTGCGCATTGTATGGGTGTGTGTTACATTACATTCACTAGTACGAGTGAGAAAAACATCACGGGGTGGTGCGCATTGTATGGGTGTGTGTTACATTACATTCACTAGTAGGAGTGAGAAAAACATCACGGGGTGGTGCGCATTGTATGGGTGTGTGTTACATTACATTCACTAGTAGGAGTGAGAAAAACATCACGGGGTTGTGCGCATTGTATGGGTGTGTGTTACATTAGATTCACTAGTAGGAGTGAGAAAAACATCACGGGGTGGTGCGCATTGTATGGGTGTGTGTTACATTACATCACTAGTAGGAGTGAGAAAAACATCACGGGGTGGTGCGCATTGTATGGGTGTGTGTTACATTACATTCACTAGTAGGAGTGAGAAAAACATCACGGGGTGGTGTGCATTGTATGGGTGTGTGTTACATTACATTCACTAGTAGGAGTGAGAAAAACATCACGGGGTGGTGCGCATTGTATGGGTGTGTGTTACATTACATTCACTAGTAGCAGTGAGAAAAACATCACGAGGTGGTGCGCATTGTATGGGTGTGTGTTACATTACATTCACTAGTAGGAGTGAGAAAAACATCACGGGGTGGTGCGCATTGTATGGGTGTGTGTTACATTACATTCACTAGTAGGAGTGAGAAAAACATCACGGGGTTGTGCGCATTGTATGGGTGTGTGTTACATTAGATTCACTAGTAGGAGTGAGAAAAACATCACGGGGTGGTGCGCATTGTATGGGTGTGTGTTACATTACATTCACTAGTAGGAGTGAGAAAAACATCACGGAGTGGTGCGCATTGTATGGGTGTGTGTTACATTACATTCACTAGTAGGAGTGAGAAAAACATCAAGGGGGGGTGCGCATTGTATGGGTGTTTGTTACATTAGATTCACTAGTAGGAGTGAGAAAATCATCACGGGGTGGTGCGCATTGTATGGGTGTGTGTTACATTAGATACACTAGTAGGAGTGAGAAAAACATCACGGGGTGGTGCGCATTGTATGGGTGTGTGTTACATTACATTCACTAGTAGGAGTGAGAAAAACATCACGGGGTGGTGCGCATTGTATGGGTGTGTGTTACATTACATTCACTAGTAGGAGTGAGAAAAACATCATGGGTGGTGCGCATTGTATGGGTGTGTGTTACATTACATTCACTAGTAGGAGTGAGAAAAACATCACGGGGTGGTGCGCATTGTATGGGTGTGTGTTACATTACATTCACTAGTAGGAGTGAGAAAAACATCACGGGGTGGTGCGCATTGTATGGGTGTGTGTTACATTACATTCACTAGTAGGAGTGAGAAAATCATCACGGGGTGGTGCGCATTGTATGCGTGTGTGTTACATTACATTCACTAGTAGGAGTGAGAAAAACATCACGGGGTGGTGCGCATTGTATGGGTGTGTGTTACATTACATTCACTAGTAGGAGTGAGAAAAACATCACGGGGTGGTGCGCATTGTATGGGTGTGTGTTACATTACATTCAGTAGTAGGAGTGAGAAAAACATCACGGGGAGTTGCGCATTGTATGGGTGTGTGTTACATTAGATTCACTAGTAGGAGTGAGAAAAACATCACGGAGTGGTGCGAATTGTATGGGTGTGTGTTACATTACATTCACTAGTAGGAGTGAGAAAAACATCACGGGGTGGTGCGGATTGTATGGGTTTTTGTTGCATTAGATTCACTAGTAGGAGTGAGGAAATCATCACGGGGTGGTGCGCATTGTATGGGTGTGTGTTACATTACATTCACTAGTAGGAGTGAGAAAAACATCACGGGGTGGTGCGCATTGTATGGGTGTGTGTTACATTACATTCACTAGTAGGAGTGAGAAAAACATCACGGGGTGGTGCGCATTGTATGGGTGTTTGTTACATTAGATTCACGAGTAGGAGTGAGAAAATCATCACGGGGTGGTGCGCATTGTATGGGTGTGTGTCACATTACATTCACTAGTAGGAGTGAGAAAAACATCACGGGGTGGTGCGCATTGTATGGGTGTGTGTTACATTAGATTCACTAGTAGGAGTGAGAAAAACATCACGGGGTGGTGCGCATTGTATGGGTGTGTGTTACATTACATTCAATAGTAGCAGTGAGAAAAACATCACGGGGTGCTGCGCATTGTATGGGTGTTTGTTACATTAGATTCACTAGTAGGAGTGAGAAAAACATCACGGGGTGGTGCGCATTGTATGGGTGTGTGTTACATTACATTCACTAGTAGGAGTGAGAAAAACATCACGGGGTGGTGCGCATTGTATGGGTGTTTGTTACATTAGATTCATTAGTAGGAGTGAGAAAAACATCACGGGGTGGTTCGCATTGTATGGGTGTGTGTTACATTACATTCACTAGTAGGAGTGAGAAAAACATCACGGGGTGGTGCGCATTGTATGGGTGTGTGTTACATTACATTCACTAGTAGAAGTGAGAAAAACATCATAGGGTGGTGCGCATTGTATGGGTGTGTGTTACATTAGATTCACTAGTAGGAGTGAGAAAAACATCACGGGGTGTTGCGCATTGTATGGGTGTTTGTTACATTAGATTCACTAGTAGGAGTGAGAAAAACATCACGGGGTGGTGCGCATTGTATGGGTGTGTGTTACATTACATTCACTAGTAGGAGTGAGAAAAACATCACGGGGTGGTGCGCATTGTATGGGTGTTTGTTACATTAGATTCATTAGTAGGAGTGAGAAAAACATCACGGGGTGGTGCGCATTGTATGGGTGTGTGTTACATTACATTCACTAGTAGGAGTGAGAAAAACATCACGGGGTGGTGCGCATTGTATGGGTGTGTGTTACATTACATTCACTAGTAGGAGTGAGAAAAACATCACGGGGTGGTGCGCATTGTATGGGTGTGTGTTACATTAGATTCACTAGTAGGAGTGAGAAAAACATCACGGGGTGGTGCGCATTGTATGGGTGTGTGTTACATTAGATTCACTAGTAGGAGTGAGAAAAACATCACGGGGTGGTGCGCATTGTATGGGTGTGTGTTACATTACATTCACTAGTAGGAGTGAGAAAAACATCACGGGGTTGTGCGCATTGTATGGGTGTGTGTTACATTAGATTCACTAGTAGGAGTGAGAAAAACATCACGGGGTGGTGCGCATTGTATGGGTGTGTGTTACATGACATTCACTAGTAGGAGTGAGAAAATCATCACGGGGTGGTGCGCATTGTATGGGTGTGTGTTACATTACATTCACTACTAGGAGTGAGAAAAACATCACGGGGTGGTGCGCATTGTATGGGTGTGTGTTACATTACATTCACTAGTAGGAGTGAGAAAATCATCACGGGGTGGTGCGCATTGTATGGGTGTGTGTTACATTACATTCACTAGTAGGAGTGAGAAAAACATCACGGGGTGGTGCGCATTGTATGGGTGTGTGTTACATTACATTCACTACTAGGAGTGAGAAAAACATCACGGGGTGGTGCGCATTGTATGGGTGTGTGTTACATTACATTCACTAGTAGGAGTGAGAAAAACATCACGGGGTGGTGCGCATTGTATGGGTGTGTGTTACATTACATTCACTAGTAGGAGTGAGAAAAACATCACGGGGTGGTGCGCATTGTATGGGTGTGTGTTACATTAGATTCACTAGTAGGAGTGAGAAAAACATCACGGGGTGGTGCGCATTGTATGGGTGTGTGTTACATTACATTCACTAGTAGCAGTGAGAAAAACATCACGGGGTGCTGCGCATTGTATGGGTGTTTGTTACATTAGATTCACGAGTAGGAGTGAGAAAAACATCACGGGGTGGTGCGCATTGTATGGGTGTGTGTTACATTACATTCACTAGTAGGAGTGAGAAAAACATCACGGGGTGGTGCGGATTGTATGGGTGTTTGTTACATTAGATTCACTAGTAGGAGTGAGAAAATCATCACGGGGTGGTGCGCATTGTATGGGTGTGTGTTACATTACATTCACTAGTAGGAGTGAGAAAAACATCACGGGGTGGTGCGCATTGTATGGGTGTGTGTTACATTACATTCACTAGTAGGAGTGAGAAAAACATCACGGGGTGGTGCGCATTGTATGCGTGTGTGTTACATTACATTCACTACTAGGAGTGAGAAAAACATCACGGGGTGGTGCGCATTGTATGGGTGTGTGTTACATTACATTCACTAGTAGGAGTGAGAAAAACATCACGGAGTGGTGCGAATTGTATGGGTGTGTGTTACATTACATTCACTAGTAGGAGTGAGAAAAACATCACGGGGTGGTGCACATTGTATGGGTGTGTGTTACATTACATTCACTAGTAGGAGTGAGAAAAACATCACGGGGTGGTGCGCATTGTATGGGTGTGTGTTACATTACATTCACTAGTAGGAGTGAGAAAAACATCACGGGGTGGTGCGCATTGTATGGGTGTTTGTTACATTAGATTCACGAGAAGGAGTGAGAAAAACATCACGGGGTGGTGCGCATTGTATGGGTGTGTGTTACATTACATTCACTAGTAGGAGTGAGAAAAACATCACGGGGTGGTGCGGATTGTATGGGTGTTTGTTACATTAGATTCACTAGTAGGAGTGAGAAAATCATCACGGGGTGGTGCGCATTGTCTGGGTGTGTGTTACATTAGATTCACTAGTAGGAGTGAGAAAAACATCACGGGGTGGTGGGCATTGTATGGGTGTGTGTTACATTACATTCACTAGTAGGAGTGAGAAAAACATCACGGGGTGGTGCGCATTGTATGGGTGTGTGTTACATTACATTCACTAGTAGGAGTGAGAAAAACATCACGGGGTTTTGCGCATTGTATGGGTGTTTGTTACATTAGATTCACGAGTAGGAGTGAGAAAAACATCACGGGGTGGTGCGCATTGTATGGGTGTGTGTTACCTTACATTCACTAGTAGGAGTGAGAAAAACATCACGTGGTGGTGCGCATTGTATGGGTGTTTGTTACATTAGATTCAGTGGTAGGAGTGAGAAAATCATCACGGAGTGGTGCGCATTGTATGGGTGTGTGTTACATTACATTCACTAGTACGAGTGAGAAAAACATTACGGGGTGGTGCGCATTGTATGGCTGTGTGTTACATTAGATTCACTAGTAGGAGTGAGAAAAACATCACGGGGTGGTGCGCATTGTATGGGTGTGTGTTACATTAAATTCACTAGTAGGAGTGAGAAAAACATCACGGGGTGGTGCGCATTGTATGGGTGTGTGTTACATTACATTCACTAGTAGCAGTGAGAAAAACATCACGGGGTGGTGCGCATTGTATGGGTGTGTGTTACATTACATCCACTAGTAGGAGTGAGAAAAACATCACGGGGTGGTGCGCATTGTATGGGTGTGTGTTACATTACATTCACTAGTAGGAGTGAGAAAAACATCACGGGGTTGTGTGCATTGTATGGGTGTGTGTTACATTAGATTCACTAGTAGGAGTGAGAAAAACATCACGGGGTGGTGCGCATTGTATGGGTGTGTGTTACATTACATTCACTAGTAGGAGTGAGAAAATCATCACGGGGTGGTGCGCATTGTATGGGTGTGTGTTACATTACATTCACTACTAGGAGTGAGAAAAACATCACGGGGTGGTGCGCATTGTATGGGTGTGTGTTACATTACATTCACTAGTAGGAGTGAGAAAAACATCACGGGGTGGTGCGCATTGTATGGGTGTGTGTTACATTACATTCACTAGTAGGAGTGAGAAAAACATCACGGGGTGGTGCGCATTTTATGGGTGTGTGTTACATTACATTCACTACTAGGAGTGAGAAAAACATCACGGGGTGGTGCGCCTTGTATGGGTGTGTGTTACATTACATTCACTAGTAGGAGTGAGAAAAACATCACGGGGTGGTGCGCATTGTATGGGTGTGTGTTACATTACATTCACTAGTAGGAGTGAGAAAAACATCACGGGGTGGTGCGCATTGTATGGGTGTGTGTTACATTACATTCACTAGTAGGAGTGAGAAAAACATCACGGGGTGGTGCGCATTGTATGGGTGTGTGTTACATTACATTCACTAGTAGGAGTGAGAAAAACATCACGGGGTGGTGCGCATTGTATGGGTGTGTGTTACATTACATTCACTAGTAGGAGTGAGAAAAACATCACGGGGTGGTGCGCATTGTATGGGTGTGTGTTACATTACATTCAGTAGTAGGAGTGAGAAAAACATCACGGGGTGGTGCGCAATGTATGGGTGTGTGTTACATTACATTCACTAGTAGGAGTGAGAAAAACATCACGGGGTGGTGCGCATTGTATGGGTGTGTGTTACATTACATTCACTAGTAGCAGTGAGAAAAACATCACGGGGTGGTGCGCATTGTATGGGTGTGTGTTACATTACATTCACTAGTAGGAGTGAGAAAAACATCACGGGGTGGTGCGCATTGTATGGGTGTGTGTTACATTACATTCACTAGTAGGAGTGAGAAAAACATCACGGGGTGGTGCGCATTGTATCGGTGTGTGTTACATTACATTCACTAGTAGGAGTGAGAAAAACATCACGGGGTGGTGCGCATTGTATGGGTGTGTGTTACATTACATTCACTAGTAGGAGTGAGAAAAACATCACGGGGTGGTGTGCATTGTATGGGTGTGTGTTACATTAGATTCACTAGTAGGAGTGAGAAAAACATCACGGGGTCGTGCGCATTGTATGGGTGTGTGTTACATTAGATTCACTAGTAGAGTGAGAAAAACATCACGGGGTGGTGCGCATTGTATGGGTGTGTGTTACATTACATTCACTAGTAGGAGTGAGAAAAACATCATGGGGTGGTGCGCATTGTATGGGTGTGTGTTACATTACATTCACTAGTAGGAGTGAGAAAAACATCACGGGGTGGTGCGCATTGTATGGGTGTGTGTTACATTACATTCACTAGTAGGAGTGAGAAAAACATCACGGGGTGGTGCGCATTGTATGGGTGTGTGTTACATTACATTCACTAGTAGGAGTGAGAAAAACATCACGGGGTGGTGCGCATTGTATGGGTGTGTGTTACATTACATTCACTAGTAGGAGTGAGAAAAACATCACGGGCCTGTGCGCATTGTATGGGTGTGTGTTACATTACATTCACTAGTAGGAGTGAGAAAAACATCACGGGGTGGTGCGCATTGTATGGGTGTGTGTTACATTACATTCACTAGTAGCAGTGAGAAAAACATCACGGGCTGGTGCGCATTGTATGGGTGTGTGTTACATTACATTCACTAGTAGGAGTGAGAAAAACATCACGGGGTGGTGCGCATTGTATCGGTGTGTGTTACATTACATTCACTAGTAGGAGTGAGAAAAACATCACGGGGTGGTGCGCATTGTATGGGTGTGTGTTACATTACATTCACTAGTAGGAGTGAGAAAAACATCACGGGGTGGTGCGCATTGCATGGGTGTGTGTTACATTACATTCACTAGTAGGAGTGAGAAAAACATCACGGGGTGGTGCGCATTGTATGGGTGTGTGTTACATTACATTCACTAGTAGGAGTGAGAAAAACATCACGGGGTGGTGCGCATTGTATGGGTGTGTGTTACATTACATTCACTGGTAGGAGTGAGAAAATCATCACGGGGTGGTGCGCATTGTATGGGTGTGTGTTACATTACATTCACTAGTAGGAGTGAGAAAAACATCACGGGGTGGTGCGCATTGTATGGGTGTGTGTTACATCACATTCACTAGTAGGAGTGAGAAAAACATCACGGGGTGGTGCGCATTGTATGGGTGTTTGTTACATTAGATTCACTAGTAGGAGTGAGAAAATCATCACGGGGTGGTGCGCATTGTATGGGTGTGTGTTACATTACATTCACTAGTAGGAGTGAGAAAAACATCATGAGGTGGTGCGCATTGTATGGGTGTGTGTTACCTTAGATTCACTAGTAGGAGTGAGAAAAACATCACGGGGTGGTGCACATTGCATGGGTGTGTGTTACATTCGATTCACTAGTAGGAGTGAGAAAAACATCACGGGGTGGTGTGCATTGTATGGGTGTGTGTTACATTACATTCACTAGTAGGAGTGAGAAAAACATCACAGGGTGGTGCGCATTGTATGGGTGTGTGTTACATTACATTCACTAGTAGGAGTGAGAAAAACATCACGGGGTGGTGCGCATTGTATGGGTGTGTGTTACATTAGATTCACTAGTAGGAGTGAGAAAAACATCACGGGGTGGTGCGCATTGTATGGGTGTGTGTTACATTACATTCACTAGTAGGAGTGAGAAAAACATCACGGGGTGGTGCGCATTGTATGGGTGTGTGTTACATTACATTCACTAGTAGGAGTGAGAAAATCATCACGGGGTGGTGCGCATTGTATGGGTGTGTGTTACATTACATTCACTAGTAGGAGTGAGAAAAACATCACGGGGTGGTGCGCATTGTATGGGTGTTTGTTAGATTAGATTCCCTAGTAGGAGTGAGAAAATCATCACGGGGTGGTGTGCATTGTATGGGTGTGTTTTACATTACATTCACTAGTAGGAGTGAGAAAAACATCACGGGGTGGTGCGCATTGTATGGGTGTGTGTTACATTACATTCACTAGTAGGAGTGAGAAAAACATCACGGGGTGGTGCGGATTGTATGGGTGTTTGTCACATTAGATTCACTAGTAGGAGTGAGGAAATCATCACGGGGTGGTGCGCATTGTATGGGTGTGTGTTACATTACATTCACTAGTAGGAGTGAGAAAAACATCACGGGGTGGTGCGCATTGTATGGGTGTGTGTTACATTACATTCACTAGTAGGAGTGAGAAAAACATCACGGGGTGGTGCGCATTGTATGGGTGTGTGTTACATTACATTCACTAGTAGGAGTGAGAAAAACATCACGGGGTGGTGCGCATTGTATGGGTGTTTGTTACATTAGATTCACGAGTAGGAGTGAGAAAAACATCACGGGGTGGTGCGCATTGTATGGGTGTGTGTTACATTACATTCACTAGTAGGAGTGAGAAAAACATCACGGGGTGGTGCGCATTGTATGCGTGTGTGTTACATTACATTCACTAGTAGGAGTGAGAAAAACATCACGGGGTGGTGCGCATTGTATGGGTGTGTGTTACATTACATTCACTAGTAGGAGTGAGAAAAACATCACGGAGTGGTGCGAATTGTATGGGTGTGTGTTACATTACATTCACTAGTAGGAGTGAGAAAAACATCACGGGGTGGTGCGCATTGTATGGGTGTGTGTTACATTACATTCACTAGTAGGAGTGAGAAAAACATCACGGGGTGGTGCGCATTGTATGGGTGTGTGTTACATTACATTCACTAGTAGGAGTGAGAAAAACATCACGGGGTGGTGCGCATTGTATGGGTGTTTCTTACATTAGATTCACGAGAAGGAGTGAGAAAATCATCAAGGGGTGGTGCGCATTGTATGGGTGTGTGTTACATTACATTCACTAGTAGGAGTGAGAAAAACATCACGGGGTGGTGCGCATTGTATGGGTGTGTGTTACATTACATTCACTAGTAGGAGTGAGAAAAACATCACGGGGTGGTGCGCATTGTATGGGTGTGTGTTACATTACATTCACTAGTAGGAGTGAGAAAAACATCACAGTGTGGTGCGCATTGTATGGGTGTTTGTTACATTACATTCACTAGTAGGAGTGAGAAAAACATCACGGGGTGGTGCGCATTGTATGGGTGTGTGTTACATTACATTCACTAGTAGGAGTGAGAAAAACATCACGGGGTGGTGCGCATTGTATGGGTGTGTGTTACATTACATTCACTAGTAGGAGTGAGAAAAACATCACGGGGTGGTGCGCATTGTATGGGTGTGTGTTACATTACATTCACTAGTAGGAGTGAGAAAAACATCACGGGGTGGTGCGCATTGTATGGGTGTGTGTTACATTACATTCACTAGTAGGAGTGAGAAAAACATCACGGGGTGGTGCGCATTGTATGGGTGTGTGTTACATTACATTCACTAGTAGGAGTGAGAAAAACATCACAGGGTGGTGCGCATTGTATGGGTGTTTGTTACATTAGATTCACTAGTAGGAGTGAGAAAAACATCACGGGGTGGTGCGCATTGTATGGGTGTGTGTTACATTACATTCACTAGTAGGAGTGAGAAAAACATCACGGGGTGGTGCGCATTGTATGGGTGTGTGTTACATTACATTCACTAGTAGGAGTGAGAAAAACATTACGGGGTGGTGCGCATTGTATGGGTGTTTGTTACATTAGATTCACTAGTAGGAGTGAGAAAATCATCACGGGGTGGTGCGCATTGTATGGGTGTGTGTTACATTACATTCACTAGTAGGAGTGAGAAAAACATCACGAGGTGGTGCGCATTGTATGGGTGTGTGTTACATTAGATTCACTAGTAGGAGTGAGAAAAACATCACGGGGTGGTGCACATTGTATGGGTGTGTGTTACATTCGATTCACTAGTAGGAGTGAGAAAAACATCACGGGGTGGTGCGCATTGTATGGGTGTGTGTTACATTCGATTCACTAGTAGGAGTGAGAAAAACATCACGGGGTGGTGCGCATTGTATGGGTGTGTGTTACATTACATTCACTGGTAGGAGTGAGAAAATCATCACGGGGAGGTGCGCATTGTATGGGTGTGTGTTACATTACATTCACTAGTAGGAGTGAGAAAAACATCACGGGGTGGTGCGCATTGTATGGGTGTGTGTTACATCACATTCACTAGTAGGAGTGAGAAAAACATCACGGGGTGGTGCGCATTGTATGGGTGTTTGTTACATTAGATTCACTAGTAGGAGTGAGAAAATCATCACGGGGTGGTGCGCATTGTATGGGTGTGTGTTACATTACATTCACTAGTAGGAGTGAGAAAAACATCATGAGGTGGTGCGCATTGTATGGGTGTGTGTTACCTTAGATTCACTAGTAGGAGTGAGAAAAACATCACGGGGTGGTGCACATTGCATGGGTGTGTGTTACATTCGATTCACTAGTAGGAGTGAGAAAAACATCACGGGGTGGTGCGCATTGTATGGGTGTGTGTTACATTACATTCACTAGTAGGAGTGAGAAAAACATCACGGGGTGGTGCGCATTGTATGGGTGTGTGTTACATTACATTCACTAGTAGAGTGAGAAAAACATCACGGGGTTTTGCGCATTGTATGGGTGTTTGTTACATTAGATTCACGAGTAGGAGTGAGAAAAATATCACGGGGTGGTGCGCATTGTATGGGTGTGTGTTACATTACATTCACTAGTAGGAGTGAGAAAAACATCACGGGGTGGTGCGCATTGTATGGGTGTTTGTTACATTAGATTCAGTGGTAGGAGTGAGAAAAACATCACGGAGTGGTGCGCATTGTATGGGTGTGTGTTACATTACATTCACTAGTACGAGTGAGAAAAACATTACGGGGTGGTGCGCATTGTATGGCTGTGTGTTACATTAGATTCACTAGTAGGAGTGAGAAAAACATCACGGGGTGGTGCGCATTGTATGGGTGTGTGTTACATTACATTCACTAGTAGGAGTGAGAAAAACATCACGGGGTGGTGCGCATTGTATGGGTGTGTGTTACATTACATTCACTAGTAGCAGTGAGAAAAACATCACGGGGTGGTGCGCATTGTATGGGTGTGTGTTACATTACATCCACTAGTAGGAGTGAGAAAAACATCACGGGGTGGTGCGCATTGTATGGGTGTGTGTTACATTACATTCACTAGTAGGAGTGAGAAAAACATCACGGGGTGGTGCGCATTGTATGGGTGTGTGTTACATTACATTCACTAGTAGGAGTGAGAAAAACATCACGGGGTGGTGCGCATTGTATGGGTGTGTGTTACATTACATTCACTAGTAGGAGTGAGAAAAACATCACGGGGTGGTGCGCATTGTATGGGTGTGTGTTACATTACATTCACTAGTAGGAGTGAGAAAAACATCACAGGGTGGTGCGCATTGTATGGGTGTTTGTTACATTAGATTCACTAGTAGGAGTGAGAAAAACATCACGGGGTGGTGCGCATTGTATGGGTGTGTGTTACATTACATTCACTAGTAGGAGTGAGAAAAACATCACGGGGTGGTGCGCATTGTATGGGTGTGTGTTACATTACATTCACTAGTAGGAGTGAGAAAAACATCACGGGGTGGTGCGCATTGTATGGGTGTGTGTTACATTACATTCACTAGTAGGAGTGAGAAAAACATTACGGGGTGGTGCGCATTGTATGGGTGTTTGTTACATTAGATTCACTAGTAGGAGTGAGAAAATCATCACGGGGTGGTGCGCATTGTATGGGTGTGTGTTACATTACATTCACTAGTAGGAGTGAGAAAAACATCACGAGGTGGTGCGCATTGTATGGGTGTGTGTTACATTAGATTCACTAGTAGGAGTGAGAAAAACATCACGGGGTGGTGCACATTGTATGGGTGTGTGTTACATTCGATTCACTATTAGGAGTGAGAAAAACATCACGGGGTGGTGCGCATTGTATGGGTGTGTGTTACATTCGATTCACAAGTAGGAGTGAGAAAAACATCACGGGGTGGTGCGCATTGTATGGGTGTGTGTTACATTACATTCACTGGTAGGAGTGAGAAAATCATCACGGGGATGTGCGCATTGTATGGGTGTGTGTTACATTACATTCACTAGTAGGAGTGAGAAAAACATCACGGGGTGGTGCGCATTGTATGGGTGTGTGTTACATCACATTCACTAGTAGGAGTGAGAAAAACATCACGGGGTGGTGCGCATTGTATGGGTGTTTGTTACATTAGATTCACTAGTAGGAGTGAGAAAATCATCACGGGGTGGTGCGCATTGTATGGGTGTGTGTTACATTACATTCACTAGTAGGAGTGAGAAAAACATCATGAGGTGGTGCGCATTGTATGGGTGTGTGTTACCTTAGATTCACTAGTAGGAGTGAGAAAAACATCACGGGGTGGTGCACATTGCATGGGTGTGTGTTACATTCGATTCACTAGTAGGAGTGAGAAAAACATCACGGGGTGGTGCGCATTGTATGGGTGTGTGTTACATTACATTCACTAGTAGGAGTGAGAAAAACATCACGGGGTGGTGCGCATTGTATGGGTGTGTGTTACATTACATTCACTAGTAGGAGTGAGAAAAACATCACGGGGTTTTGCGCATTGTATGGGTGTTTGTTACATTAGATTCACGAGTAGGAGTGAGAAAAACATCACGGGGTGGAGCGCATTGTATGGGTGTGTGTTACATTACATTCACTAGTAGGAGTGAGAAAAACATCACGGGGTGGTGCGCATTGTATGGGTGTTTGTTACATTAGATTCAGTGGTAGGAGTGAGAAAAACATCACGGGGTGGTGCGCATTGTATGGGTGTGTGTTACATTACATTCACTGGTAGGAGTGAGAAAATCATCACGGGGTGGTGCGCATTGTATGGGTGTGTGTTACATTACATTCACTAGTAGGAGTGAGAAAAACATCACGGGGTGGTGCGCATTGTATGGGTGTGTGTTACATCACATTCACTAGTAGGAGTGAGAAAAACATCACGGGGTGGTGCGCATTGTATGGGTGTTTGTTACATTAGATTCACTAGTAGGAGTGAGAAAATCATCACGGGGTGGTGCGCATTGTATGGGTGTGTGTTACATTACATTCACTAGTAGGAGTGAGAAAAACATCACGGGGTGGTGCGCATTGTATGGGTGTGTGTTACATTACATTCACTAGTAGGAGTGAGAAAAACATCACGGGGTGGTGCGCATTGTATGGGTGTGTGTTACATTACATTCACTAGTAGGAGTGAGAAAAACATCACGGGGTGGTGCGCATTGTATGGGTGTGTGTTACATTACATTCACTGGTAGGAGTGAGAAAATCATCACGGGGTGGTGCGCATTGTATGGGTGTGTGTTACATTACATTCACTAGTAGGAGTGAGAAAAACATCACGGGGTGGTGCGCATTGTATGGGTGTGTGTTACATCACATTCACTAGTAGGAGTGAGAAAAACATCACGGGGTGGTGCGCATTGTATGGGTGTTTGTTACATTAGATTCACTAGTAGGAGTGAGAAAATCATCACGGGGTGGTGCGCATTGTATGGGTGTGTGTTACATTACATTCACTAGTAGGAGTGAGAAAAACATCATGAGGTGGTGCGCATTGTATGGGTGTGTGTTACCTTAGATTCACTAGTAGGAGTGAGAAAAACATCACGGGGTGGTGCACATTGCATGGGTGTGTGTTACATTCGATTCACTAGTAGGAGTGAGAAAAACATCACGGGGTGGTGTGCATTGTATGGGTGTGTGTTACATTACATTCACTAGTAGGAGTGAGAAAAACATCACAGGGTGGTGCGCATTGTATGGGTGTGTGTTACATTACATTCACTAGTAGGAGTGAGAAAAACATCACGGGGTGGTGCGCATTGTATGGGTGTGTGTTACATTAGATTCACTAGTAGGAGTGAGAAAAACATCACGGGGTGGTGCGCATTGTATGGGTGTGTGTTACATTACATTCACTAGTAGGAGTGAGAAAAACATCACGGGGTGGTGCGCATTGTATGGGTGTGTGTTACATTACATTCACTAGTAGGAGTGAGAAAATCATCACGGGGTGGTGCGCATTGTATGGGTGTGTGTTACATTACATTCACTAGTAGGAGTGAGAAAAACATCACGGGGTGGTGCGCATTGTATGGGTGTTTGTTAGATTAGATTCCCTAGTAGGAGTGAGAAAATCATCACGGGGTGGTGTGCATTGTATGGGTGTGTTTTACATTACATTCACTAGTAGGAGTGAGAAAAACATCACGGGGTGGTGCGCATTGTATGGGTGTGTGTTACATTACATTCACTAGTAGGAGTGAGAAAAACATCACGGGGTGGTGCGGATTGTATGGGTGTTTGTTACATTAGATTCACTAGTAGGAGTGAGGAAATCATCACGGGGTGGTGCGCATTGTATGGGTGTGTGTTACATTACATTCACTAGTAGGAGTGAGAAAAACATCACGGGGTGGTGCGCATTGTATGGGTGTGTGTTACATTACATTCACTAGTAGGAGTGAGAAAAACATCACGGGGTGGTGCGCATTGTATGGGTGTGTGTTACATTACATTCACTAGTAGGAGTGAGAAAAACATCACGGGGTGGTGCGCATTGTATGGGTGTTTGTTACATTAGATTCACGAGTAGGAGTGAGAAAAACATCACGGGGTGGTGCGCATTGTATGGGTGTGTGTTACATTACATTCACTAGTAGGAGTGAGAAAAACATCACGGGGTGGTGCGCATTGTATGCGTGTGTGTTACATTACATTCACTAGTAGGAGTGAGAAAAACATCACGGGGTGGTGCGCATTGTATGGGTGTGTGTTACATTACATTCACTAGTAGGAGTGAGAAAAACATCACGGAGTGGTGCGAATTGTATGGGTGTGTGTTACATTACATTCACTAGTAGGAGTGAGAAAAACATCACGGGGTGGTGCGCATTGTATGGGTGTGTGTTACATTACATTCACTAGTAGGAGTGAGAAAAACATCACGGGGTGGTGCGCATTGTATGGGTGTGTGTTACATTACATTCACTAGTAGGAGTGAGAAAAACATCACGGGGTGGTGCGCATTGTATGGGTGTTTCTTACATTAGATTCACGAGAAGGAGTGAGAAAAACATCAAGGGGTGGTGCGCATTGTATGGGTGTGTGTTACATTACATTCACTAGTAGGAGTGAGAAAAACATCACGGGGTGGTGCGCATTGTATGGGTGTGTGTTACATTACATTCACTAGTAGGAGTGAGAAAAACATCACGGGGTGGTGCGCATTGTATGGGTGTGTGTTACATTACATTCACTAGTAGGAGTGAGAAAAACATCACAGTGTGGTGCGCATTGTATGGGTGTTTGTTACATTACATTCACTAGTAGGAGTGAGAAAAACATCACGGGGTGGTGCGCATTGTATGGGTGTGTGTTACATTACATTCACTAGTAGGAGTGAGAAAAACATCACGGGGTGGTGCGCATTGTATGGGTGTGTGTTACATTACATTCACTAGTAGGAGTGAGAAAAACATCACGGGGTGGTGCGCATTGTATGGGTGTGTGTTACATTACATTCACTAGTAGGAGTGAGAAAAACATCACGGGGTGGTGCGCATTGTATGGGTGTGTGTTACATTACATTCACTAGTAGGAGTGAGAAAAACATCACGGGGTGGTGCGCATTGTATGGGTGTGTGTTACATTACATTCACTAGTAGGAGTGAGAAAAACATCACAGGGTGGTGCGCATTGTATGGGTGTTTGTTACATTAGATTCACTAGTAGGAGTGAGAAAAACATCACGGGGTGGTGCGCATTGTATGGGTGTGTGTTACATTACATTCACTAGTAGGAGTGAGAAAAACATCACGGGGTGGTGCGCATTGTATGGGTGTGTGTTACATTACATTCACTAGTAGGAGTGAGAAAAACATTACGGGGTGGTGCGCATTGTATGGGTGTTTGTTACATTAGATTCACTAGTAGGAGTGAGAAAATCATCACGGGGTGGTGCGCATTGTATGGGTGTGTGTTACATTACATTCACTAGTAGGAGTGAGAAAAACATCACGAGGTGGTGCGCATTGTATGGGTGTGTGTTACATTAGATTCACTAGTAGGAGTGAGAAAAACATCACGGGGTGGTGCACATTGTATGGGTGTGTGTTACATTCGATTCACTAGTAGGAGTGAGAAAAACATCACGGGGTGGTGCGCATTGTATGGGTGTGTGTTACATTCGATTCACTAGTAGGAGTGAGAAAAACATCACGGGGTGGTGCGCATTGTATGGGTGTGTGTTACATTACATTCACTGGTAGGAGTGAGAAAATCATCACGGGGAGGTGCGCATTGTATGGGTGTGTGTTACATTACATTCACTAGTAGGAGTGAGAAAAACATCACGGGGTGGTGCGCATTGTATGGGTGTGTGTTACATCACATTCACTAGTAGGAGTGAGAAAAACATCACGGGGTGGTGCGCATTGTATGGGTGTTTGTTACATTAGATTCACTAGTAGGAGTGAGAAAATCATCACGGGGTGGTGCGCATTGTATGGGTGTGTGTTACATTACATTCACTAGTAGGAGTGAGAAAAACATCATGAGGTGGTGCGCATTGTATGGGTGTGTGTTACCTTAGATTCACTAGTAGGAGTGAGAAAAACATCACGGGGTGGTGCACATTGCATGGGTGTGTGTTACATTCGATTCACTAGTAGGAGTGAGAAAAACATCACGGGGTGGTGCGCATTGTATGGGTGTGTGTTACATTACATTCACTAGTAGGAGTGAGAAAAACATCACGGGGTGGTGCGCATTGTATGGGTGTGTGTTACATTACATTCACTAGTAGCAGTGAGAAAAACATCACGGAGTGGTGCGCATTGTATGGGTGTGTGTTACATTACATTCACTAGTACGAGTGAGAAAAACATTACGGGGTGGTGCGCATTGTATGGCTGTGTGTTACATTAGATTCACTAGTAGGAGTGAGAAAATCATCACGGGGTGGTGCGCATTGTATGGGTGTGTGTTACATTACATTCACTAGTAGGAGTGAGAAAAACATCACGGGGTGGTGCGCATTGTATGGGTGTGTGTTACATTACATTCACTAGTAGCAGTGAGAAAAACATCACGGGGTGGTGCGCATTGTATGGGTGTGTGTTACATTACATCCACTAGTAGGAGTGAGAAAAACATCACGGGGTGGTGCGCATTGTATGGGTGTGTGTTACATTACATTCACTAGTAGGAGTGAGAAAAACATCACGGGGTGGTGCGCATTGTATGGGTGTGTGTTACATTACATTCACTAGTAGGAGTGAGAAAAACATCACGGGGTGGTGCGCATTGTATGGGTGTGTGTTACATTACATTCACTAGTAGGAGTGAGAAAAACATCACGGGGTGGTGCGCATTGTATGGGTGTGTGTTACATTACATTCACTAGTAGGAGTGAGAAAAACATCACAGGGTGGTGCGCATTGTATGGGTGTTTGTTACATTAGATTCACTAGTAGGAGTGAGAAAAACATCACGGGGTGGTGCGCATTGTATGGGTGTGTGTTACATTACATTCACTAGTAGGAGTGAGAAAAACATTACGGGGTGGTGCGCATTGTATGGGTGTTTGTTACATTAGATTCACTAGTAGGAGTGAGAAAATCATCACGGGGTGGTGCGCATTGTATGGGTGTGTGTTACATTACATTCACTAGTAGGAGTGAGAAAAACATCACGAGGTGGTGCGCATTGTATGGGTGTGTGTTACATTAGATTCACTAGTAGGAGTGAGAAAAACATCACGGGGTGGTGCACATTGTATGGGTGTGTGTTACATTCGATTCACTAGTAGGAGTGAGAAAAACATCACGGGGTGGTGCGCATTGTATGGGTGTGTGTTACATTCGATTCACTAGTAGGAGTGAGAAAAACATCACGGGGTGGTGCGCATTGTATGGGTGTGTGTTACATTACATTCACTGGTAGGAGTGAGAAAATCATCACGGGGATGTGCGCATTGTATGGGTGTGTGTTACATTACATTCACTAGTAGGAGTGAGAAAAACATCACGGGGTGGTGCGCATTGTATGGGTGTGTGTTACATCACATTCACTAGTAGGAGTGAGAAAAACATCACGGGGTGGTGCGCATTGTATGGGTGTTTGTTACATTAGATTCACTAGTAGGAGTGAGAAAATCATCACGGGGTGGTGCGCATTGTATGGGTGTGTGTTACATTACATTCACTAGTAGGAGTGAGAAAAACATCATGAGGTGGTGCGCATTGTATGGGTGTGTGTTACCTTAGATTCACTAGTAGGAGTGAGAAAAACATCACGGGGTGGTGCACATTGCATGGGTGTGTGTTACATTCGATTCACTAGTAGGAGTGAGAAAAACATCACGGGGTGGTGCGCATTGTATGGGTGTGTGTTACATTACATTCACTAGTAGGAGTGAGAAAAACATCACGGGGTGGTGCGCATTGTATGGGTGTGTGTTACATTACATTCACTAGTAGGAGTGAGAAAAACATCACGGGGTTTTGCGCATTGTATGGGTGTTTGTTACATTAGATTCACGAGTAGGAGTGAGAAAAACATAACGGGGTGGTGCGCATTGTATGGGTGTGTGTTACATTACATTCACTAGTAGGAGTGAGAAAAACATCACGGGGTGGTGCGCATTGTATGGGTGTTTGTTACATTAGATTCAGTGGTAGGAGTGAGAAAAACATCACGGAGTGGTGCGCATTGTATGGGTGTGTGTTACATTACATTCACTAGTACGAGTGAGAAAAACATTACGGGGTGGTGCGCATTGTATGGCTGTGTGTTACATTAGATTCACTATTAGGAGTGAGAAAAACATCACGGGGTGGTGCGCATTGTATGGGTGTGTGTTACATTACATTCACTAGTAGGAGTGAGAAAAACATCACGGGGTGGTGCGCATTGTATGGGTGTGTGTTACATTACATTCACTAGTACCAGTGAGAAAAACATCACGGGGTGGTGCGCATTGTATGGGTGTGTGTTACATTACATCCACTAGTAGGAGTGAGAAAAACATCACGGGGTGGTGCGCATTGTATGGGTGTGTGTTACATTACATTCACTAGTAGGAGTGAGAAAATCATCACGGGGTGGTGCGCATTGTATGGGTGTGTGTTACATTACATTCACTACTAGGAGTGAGAAAAACATCACGGGGTGGTGCGCATTGTATGGGTGTGTGTTACATTACATTCACTAGTAGGAGTGAGAAAAACATCACGGGGTGGTGCGCATTGTATGGGTGTGTGTTACATTACATTCACTAGTAGGAGTGAGAAAAACATCACGGGGTGGTGCGCATTGTATGGGTGTGTGTTACATTACATTCACTACTAGGAGTGAGAAAAACATCACGGGGTGGTGCGCATTGTATGGGTGTGTGTTACATTACATTCACTAGTAGGAGTGAGAAAAACATCACGGGGTGGTGCGCATTGTATGGGTGTGTGTTACATTACATTCACTAGTAGGAGTGAGAAAAACATCACGGGGTGGTGCGCATTGTATGGGTGTGTGTTACATTACATTCACTAGTAGGAGTGAGAAAAACATCACGGGGTGGTGCGCATTGTATGGGTGTGTGTTACATTACATTCACTAGTAGCAGTGAGAAAAACATCACGGGGTGCTGCGCATTGTATGGGTGTTTGTTACATTAGATTCACGAGTAGGAGTGAGAAAAACATCACGGGGTGGTGCGCATTGTATGGGTGTGTGTTACATTACATTCACTAGTAGGAGTGAGAAAAACATCACGGGGTGGTGCGGATTGTATGGGTGTTTGTTACATTAGATTCACTAGTAGGAGTGAGAAAATCATCACGGGGTGGTGCGCATTGTATGGGTGTGTGTTACATTACATTCACTAGTAGGAGTGAGAAAAACATCACGGGGTGGTGCGCATTGTATGGGTGTGTGTTACATTACATTCACTAGTAGGAGTGAGAAAAACATCATGGGGTGGTGCGCATTGTATGGGTGTGTGTTACATTACATTCACTAGTAGGAGTGAGAAAAACATCACGGGGTGGTGCGCATTGTATGGGTGTTTGTTACATTAGATTCACGAGTAGGAGTGAGAAAAACATCACGGGGTGGTGCGCATTGTATGGGTGTGTGTTACATTACATTCACTAGTAGGAGTGAGAAAAACATCACGGGGTGGTGCGCATTGTATGCGTGTGTGTTACATTACATTCACTAGTAGGAGTGAGAAAAACATCACGGGGTGGTGCGCATTGTATGGGTGTGTGTTACATTACATTCACTAGTAGGAGTGAGAAAAACATCACGGAGTGGTGCGAATTGTATGGGTGTGTGTTACATTACATTCACTAGTAGGAGTGAGAAAAACATCACGGGGTGGTGCGCATTGTATGGGTGTGTGTTACATTACATTCACTAGTAGGAGTGAGAAAAACATCACGGGGTGGTGCGCATTGTATGGGTGTGTGTTACATTACATTCACTAGTAGGAGTGAGAAAAACATCACGGGGTGGTGCGCATTGTATGGGTGTTTGTTACATTAGATTCACGAGAAGGAGTGAGAAAAACATCAAGGGGTGGTGCGCATTGTATGGGTGTGTGTTACATTACATTCACTAGTAGGAGTGAGAAAAACATCACGGGGTGGTGCGGATTGTATGGGTGTTTGTTACATTAGATTCACTAGTAGGAGTGAGAAAATCATCACGGGGTGGTGCTCATTGTATGGGTGTGTGTTACATTAGATTCACTAGTAGGTGTGAGAAAAACATCACGGGGTGGTGCGCATTGTATGGGTGTGTGTTACATTACATTCACTAGTAGGAGTGAGAAAAACATCACGGGGTGGTGCGCATTGTATGGGTGTTTGTTACATTAGATTCACTAGTAGGAGTGAGAAAATCATCACGGGGTGGTGCGCATTGTATGGGTGTGTGTTACATTACATTCACTAGTAGGAGTGAGAAAAACATCATGAGGTGGTGCGCATTGTATGGGTGTGTGTTACCTTAGATTCACTAGTAGGAGTGAGAAAAACATCACGGGGTGGTGCACATTGCATGGGTGTGTGTTACATTCGATTCACTAGTAGGAGTGAGAAAAACATCACGGGGTGGTGCGCATTGTATGGGTGTGTGTTACATTACATTCACTAGTAGGAGTGAGAAAAACATCACGGGGTGGTGCGCATTGTATGGGTGTGTTATACATTACATTCACTAGTAGGAGTGAGAAAAACATCACGGGGTTTTGCGCATTGTATGGGTGTTTGTTACATTAGATTCACGAGTAGGAGTGAGAAAAACATCACGGGGTGGTGCGCATTGTATGGGTGTGTGTTACATTACATTCACTAGTAGGAGTGAGAAAAACATCACGGGGTGGTGCGCATTGTATGGGTGTTTGTTACATTAGATTCAGTGGTAGGAGTGAGAAAAACATCACGGAGTGGTGCGCATTGTATGGGTGTGTGTTACATTACATTCACTAGTACGAGTGAGAAAAACATTACGGGGTGGTGCGCATTGTATGGCTGTGTGTTACATTAGATTCACTATTAGGAGTGAGAAAAACATCACGGGGTGGTGCGCATTGTATGGGTGTGTGTTACATTACATTCACTAGTAGGAGTGAGAAAAACATCACGGGGTGGTGCGCATTGTATGGGTGTGTGTTACATTACATTCACTAGTAGCAGTGAGAAAAACATCACGGGGTGGTGCGCATTGTATGGGTGTGTGTTACATTACATCCACTAGTAGGAGTGAGAAAAACATCACGGGGTGGTGCGCATTGTATGGGTGTGTGTTACATTACATTCACTAGTAGGAGTGAGAAAATCATCACGGGGTGGTGCGCATTGTATGGGTGTGTGTTACATTACATTCACTACTAGGAGTGAGAAAAACATCACGGGGTGGTGCGCATTGTATGGGTGTGTGTTACATTACATTCACTAGTAGGAGTGAGAAAAACATCACGGGGTGGTGCGCATTGTATGGGTGTGTGTTACATTACATTCACTAGTAGGAGTGAGAAAAACATCACGGGGTGGTGCGCATTGTATGGGTGTGTGTTACATTACATTCACTACTAGGAGTGAGAAAAACATCACGGGGTGGTGCGCATTGTATGGGTGTGTGTTACATTACATTCACTAGTAGGAGTGAGAAAAACATCACGGGGTGGTGCGCATTGTATGGGTGTGTGTTACATTACATTCACTAGTAGGAGTGAGAAAAACATCACGGGGTGGTGCGCATTGTATGGGTGTGTGTTACATTACATTCACTAGTAGGAGTGAGAAAAACATCACGGGGTGGTGCGCGTTGTATGGGTGTGTGTTACATTACATTCACTAGTAGCAGTGAGAAAAACATCACGGGGTGCTGCGCATTGTATGGGTGTTTGTTACATTAGATTCACGAGTAGGAGTGAGAAAAACATCACGGGGTGGTGCGCATTGTATGGGGGTGTGTTACATTACATTCACTAGTAGGAGTGAGAAAAACATCACGGGGTGGTGCGGATTGTATGGGTGTTTGTTACATTAGATTCACTAGTAGGAGTGAGAAAATCATCACGGGGTGGTGCGCATTGTATGGGTGTGTGTTACATTACATTCACTAGTAGGAGTGAGAAAAACATCACGGGGTGGTGCGCATTGTATGGGTGTGTGTTACATTACATTCACTAGTAGGAGTGAGAAAAACATCATGGGGTGGTGCGCATTGTATGGGTGTGTGTTACATTACATTCACTAGTAGGAGTGAGAAAAACATCACGGGGTGGTGCGCATTGTATGGGTGTTTGTTACATTAGATTCACGAGTAGGAGTGAGAAAATCATCACGGGGTGGTGCGCATTGTATGGGTGTGTGTTACATTACATTCACTAGTAGGAGTGAGAAAAACATCACGGGGTGGTGCGCATTGTATGCGTGTGTGTTACATTACATTCACTAGTAGGAGTGAGAAAAACATCACGGGGTGGTGCGCATTGTATGGGTGTGTGTTACATTACATTCACTAGTAGGAGTGAGAAAAACATCACGGAGTGGTGCGAATTGTATGGGTGTGTGTTACATTACATTCACTAGTAGGAGTGAGAAAAACATCACGGGGTGGTGCGCATTGTATGGGTGTGTGTTACATTACATTCACTAGTAGGAGTGAGAAAAACATCACGGGGTGGTGCGCATTGTATGGGTGTGTGTTACATTACATTCACTAGTAGGAGTGAGAAAAACATCACGGGGTGGTGCGCATTGTATGGGTGTTTGTTACATTAGATTCACGAGAAGGAGTGAGAAAAACATCAAGGGGTGGTGCGCATTGTATGGGTGTGTGTTACATTACATTCACTAGTAGGAGTGAGAAAAACATCACGGGGTGGTGCGGATTGTATGGGTGTTTGTTACATTAGATTCACTAGTAGGAGTGAGAAAATCATCACGGGGTGGTGCTCATTGTATGGGTGTGTGTTACATTAGATTCACTAGTAGGTGTGAGAAAAACATCACGGGGTGGTGCGCATTGTATGGGTGTGTGTTACATTCGATTCACTAGTAGGAGTGAGAAAAACATCACGGGGTGGTGCGCATTGTATGGGTGTGTGTTACATTCGATTCACTAGTAGGAGTGAGAAAAACATCACGGGGTGGTGCGCATTGTATGGGTGTGTGTTACATTACATTCACTGGTAGGAGTGAGAAAATCATCACGGGGAGGTGCGCATTGTATGGGTGTGTGTTACATTACATTCACTAGTAGGAGTGAGAAAAACATCACGGGGTGGTGCGCATTGTATGGGTGTGTGTTACATCACATTCACTAGTAGGAGTGAGAAAAACATCACGGGGTGGTGCGCATTGTATGGGTGTTTGTTACATTAGATTCACTAGTAGGAGTGAGAAAATCATCACGGGGTGGTGCGCATTGTATGGGTGTGTGTTACATTACATTCACTAGTAGGAGTGAGAAAAACATCATGAGGTGGTGCGCATTGTATGGGTGTGTGTTACCTTAGATTCACTAGTAGGAGTGAGAAAAACATCACGGGGTGGTGCACATTGCATGGGTGTGTGTTACATTCGATTCACTAGTAGGAGTGAGAAAAACATCACGGGGTGGTGCGCATTGTATGTGTGTGTGTTACATTACATTCACTAGTAGGAGTGAGAAAAACATCACGGGGTGGTGCGCATTGTATGGGTGTGTGTTACATTACATTCACTAGTAGGAGTGAGAAAAACATCACGGGGTTTTGCGCATTGTATGGGTGTTTGTTACATTAGATTCACGAGTAGGAGTGAGAAAAACATCACGGGGTGGTGCGCATTGTATGGGTGTGTGTTACATTACATTCACTAGTAGGAGTGAGAAAAACATCACGGGGTGGTGCGCATTGTATGGGTGTTTGTTACATTAGATTCAGTGGTAGGAGTGAGAAAAACATCACGGAGTGGTGCGCATTGTATGGCTGTGTGTTACATTACATTCACTAGTACGAGTGAGAAAAACATTACGGGGTGGTGCGCATTGTATGGCTGTGTGTTACATTAGATTCACTATTAGGAGTGAGAAAAACATCACGGGGTGGTGCGCATTGTATGGGTGTGTGTTACATTACATTCACTAGTAGGAGTGAGAAAAACATCACGGGGTGGTGCGCATTGTATGGGTGTGTGTTACATTACATTCACTAGTAGCAGTGAGAAAAACATCACGGGGTGGTGCGCATTGTATGGGTGTGTGTTACATTACATCCACTAGTAGGAGTGAGAAAAACATCACGGGGTGGTGCGCATTGTATGGGTGTGTGTTACATTACATTCACTAGTAGGAGTGAGAAAATCATCACGGGGTGGTGCGCATTGTATGGGTGTGTGTTACATTACATTCACTACTAGGAGTGAGAAAAACATCACGGGGTGGTGCGCATTGTATGGGTGTGTGTTACATTACATTCACTAGTAGGAGTGAGAAAAACATCACGGGGTGGTGCGCATTGTATGGGTGTGTGTTACATTACATTCACTAGTAGGAGTGAGAAAAACATCACGGGGTGGTGCGCATTGTATGGGTGTGTGTTACATTACATTCACTACTAGGAGTGAGAAAAACATCACGGGGTGGTGCGCATTGTATGGGTGTGTGTTACATTACATTCACTAGTAGGAGTGAGAAAAACATCACGGGGTGGTGCGCATTGTATGGGTGTGTGTTACATTACATTCACTAGTAGGAGTGAGAAAAACATCACGGGGTGGTGCGCATTGTATGGGTGTGTGTTACATTACATTCACTAGTAGGAGTGAGAAAAACATCACGGGGTGGTGCGCATTGTATGGGTGTGTGTTACATTACATTCACTAGTAGCAGTGAGAAAAACATCACGGGGTGCTGCGCATTGTATGGGTGTTTGTTACATTAGATTCACGAGTAGGAGTGAGAAAAACATCACGGGGTGGTGCGCATTGTATGGGTGTGTGTTACATTACATTCACTAGTAGGAGTGAGAAAAACATCACGGGGTGGTGCGGATTGTATGGGTGTTTGTTACATTAGATTCACTAGTAGGAGTGAGAAAATCATCACGGGGTGGTGCGCATTGTATGGGTGTGTGTTACATTACATTCACTAGTAGGAGTGAGAAAAACATCACGGGTTGGTGCGCATTGTATGGGTGTGTGTTACATTACATTCACTAGTAGGAGTGAGAAAAACATCATGGGGTGGTGCGCATTGTATGGGTGTGTGTTACATTACATTCACTAGTAGGAGTGAGAAAAACATCACGGGGTGGTGCGCATTGTATGGGTGTTTGTTACATTAGATTCACGAGTAGGAGTGAGAAAAACATCACGGGGTGGTGCGCATTGTATGGGTGTGTGTTACATTACATTCACTAGTAGGAGTGAGAAAAACATCACGGGGTGGTGCGCATTGTATGCGTGTGTGTTACATTACATTCACTAGTAGGAGTGAGAAAAACATCACGGGGTGGTGCGCATTGTATGCGTGTGTGTTACATTACATTCACTAGTAGGAGTGAGAAAAACATCACGGGGTGGTGCGCATTGTATGGGTGTGTGTTACATTACATTCACTAGTAGGAGTGAGAAAAACATCACGGGGTGGTGCGCATTGTATGCGTGTGTGTTACATTACATTCACTAGTAGGAGTGAGAAAAACATCACGGGGTGGTGCGCATTGTATGGGTGTGTGTTACATTACATTCACTAGTAGGAGTGAGAAAAACATCACGGGGTGGTGCGCATTGTATGGGTGTTTGTTACATTAGATTCACGAGAAGGAGTGAGAAAAACATCAAGGGGTGGTGCGCATTGTATGGGTGTGTGTTACATTACATTCACTAGTAGGAGTGAGAAAAACATCACGGGGTGGTGCGGATTGTATGGGTGTTTGTTACATTAGATTCACTAGTAGGAGTGAGAAAATCATCACGGGGTGGTGCTCATTGTATGGGTGTGTGTTACATTAGATTCACTAGTAGGTGTGAGAAAAACATCACGGGGTGGTGCGCATTGTATGGGTGTGTGTTACATTACATTCACTAGTAGGAGTGAGAAAAACATCACGGGGTGGTGCGCATTGTATGGGTGTGTGTTACATTACATTCACTAGTAGGAGTGAGAAAAACATCACGGGGTTTTGCGCATTGTATGGGTGTTTGTTACATTAGATTCACGAGTAGGAGTGAGAAAAACATCACGGGGTGGTGCGCATTGTATGGGTGTGTGTTACATTACATTCACTAGTAGGAGTGAGAAAAACATCACGGGGTGGTGCGCATTGTATGGGTGTTTGTTACATTAGATTCAGTGGTAGGAGTGAGAAAAACATCACGGAGTGGTGCGCATTGTATGGGTGTGTGTTACATTACATTCACTAGTACGAGTGAGAAAAACATTACGGGGTGGTGCGCATTGTATGGCTGTGTGTTACATTAGATTCACTAGTAGGAGTGAGAAAAACATCACGGGGTGGTGCGCATTGTATGGGTGTGTGTTACATTAAATTCACTAGTAGGAGTGAGAAAAACATCACGGGGTGGTGCGCATTGTATGGGTGTGTGTTACATTACATTCACTAGTAGCAGTGAGAAAAACATCACGGGGTGGTGCGCATTGTATGGGTGTGTGTTACATTACATCCACTAGTAGGAGTGAGAAAAACATCACGGGGTGGTGCGCATTGTATGGGTGTGTGTTACATTACATCCACTAGTAGGAGTGAGAAAAACATCACGGGGTGGTGTGCATTGTATGGGTGTGTGTTACATTAGATTCACTAGTAGGAGTGAGAAAAACATCACGGGGTGGTGCGCATTGTATGGGTGTGTGTTACATTACATTCACTAGTAGGAGTGAGAAAATCATCACGGGGTGGTGCGCATTGTATGGGTGTGTGTTACATTACATTCACTAGTAGGAGTGAGAAAAACATCACGGGGTGGTGCGCATTGTATGGGTGTGTGTTACATTACATTCACTACTAGGAGTGAGAAAAACATCACGGGGTGGTGCGCATTGTATGGGTGTGTGTTACATTACATTCACTAGTAGGAGTGAGAAAAACATCACGGGGTGGTGCGCATTGTATGGGTGTGTGTTACATTATATTCACTAGTAGGAGTGAGAAAAACATCACGGGGTGGTGCGCATTGTATGGGTGTGTGTTACATTACATTCACTAGTAGGAGTGAGAAAAACATCACGGGGTGGTGCGCATTGTATGGGTGTGTGTTACATTACATTCACTAGTAGGAGTGAGAAAAACATCACGGGGTGGTGCGCATTGTATGGGTGTGTGTTACATTACATTCACTAGTAGGAGTGAGAAAAACATCACGGGGTGGTGCGCATTGTATGGGTGTGTGTTACATTACATTCAGTAGTAGGAGTGAGAAAAACATCACGGGGTGGTGCGCAATGTATGGGTGTGTGTTACATTACATTCACTAGTAGGAGTGAGAAAAACATCACGGGGTGGTGCGCATTGTATGGGTGTGTGTTACATTACATTCACTAGTAGCAGTGAGAAAAACATCACGGGGTGGTGCGCATTGTATGGGTGTGTGTTACATTACATTCACTAGTAGGAGTGAGAAAAACATCACGGGGTGGTGCGCATTGTATCGGTGTGTGTTACATTACATTCACTAGTAGGAGTGAGAAAAACATCACGGGGTGGTGCGCATTGTATGGGTGTGTGTTACATTACATTCACTAGTAGGAGTGAGAAAACATCACGGGGTGGTGCGCATGGTATGGGTGTGTGTTACATTAGATTCACTACTAGGAGTGAGAAAAACATCACGGGGTGGTGCCCATTGTATGGGTGTGTGTTACATTAGATTCACTAGTAGGAGTGAGAAAAACATCACGGGGTGGTGCGCATTGTATGGGTGTGTGTTACATTACATTCACTAGTAGGAGTGAGAAAAATATCACGGGGTGGTTCGCATTGTATGGGTGTGTGTTACATTGCATTCACTAGTAGGAGTGAGAAAAACATCACGGGGTGGTGCGCATTGTATGGGTGTGTGTTACATTACATTCACTAGTAGGAGTGAGAAAAACATCACGGGGTGGTATGCATTGTATGGGTGTGTGTTACATTAGATTCACTAGTAGGAGTGAGAAAAACATCACGGGGTGGTGCGCATTGTATGGGTGTGTGTTACATTCGATTCACTAGTAGGAGTGAGAAAAACATCACGGGGTGGTGCGCATTGTATGGGTGTGTGTTACATTCGATTCACTAGTAGGAGTGAGAAAAACATCACGGGGTGGTGCGCATTGTATGGGTGTGTGTTACATTACATTCACTGGTAGGAGTGAGAAAATCATCACGGGGTGGTGCGCATTGTATGGGTGTGTGTTACATTACATTCACTAGTAGGAGTGAGAAAAACATCACGGGGTGGTGCGCATTGTATGGGTGTGTGTTACATCACATTCACTAGTAGGAGTGAGAAAAACATCACGGGGTGGTGCGCATTGTATGGGTGTTTGTTACATTAGATTCACTAGTAGGAGTGAGAAAATCATCACGGGGTGGTGCGCATTGTATGGGTGTGTGTTACATTACATTCACTAGTAGGAGTGAGAAAAACATCATGAGGTGGTGCGCATTGTATGGGTGTGTGTTACCTTAGATTCACTAGTAGGAGTGAGAAAAACATCACGGGGTGGTGCACATTGCATGGGTGTGTGTTACATTCGATTCACTAGTAGGAGTGAGAAAAACATCACGGGGTGGTGCGCATTGTATGGGTGTGTGTTACATTACATTCACTAGTAGGAGTGAGAAATACATCACGGGGTGGTGCGCATTGTATGGGTGTGTGTTGCATTACATTCACTAGTAGGAGTGAGAAAAACATCACGGGGTGGTGCGCATTGTATGGGTGTGTGTTACATTAGATTCACTAGTAGGAGTGAGAAAAACATCACGGGGTGGTGCGCATTGTATGGGTGTGTGTTACATTACATTCACTAGTAGGAGTGAGAAAAACATCACGGGGTGGTGCGCATTGTATGGGTGTGTGTTACATTACATTCACTAGTAGGAGTGAGAAAATCATCACGGGGTGGTGCGCATTGTATGGGTGTGTGTTACATTACATTCACTAGTAGGAGTGAGAAAATCATCACGGGGTGGTGTGCATTGTATGGGTGTGTTTTACATTACATTCACTAGTAGGAGTGAGAAAAACATCACGGGGTGGTGCGCATTGTATGGGTGTGTGTTACATTACCTTCACTAGTAGGAGTGAGAAAAACATCACGGGGTGGTGCGGATTGTATGGGTGTTTGTTACATTAGATTCACTAGTAGGAGTGAGAAAATCATCACGGGGTGGTGCGCATTGTATGGGTGTGTGTTACATTACATTCACTAGTAGGAGTGAGAAAAACATCATGAGGTGGTGCGCATTGTATGGGTGTGTGTTACCTTAGATTCACTAGTAGGAGTGAGAAAAACATCACGGGGTGGTGCACATTGCATGGGTGTGTGTTACATTCGATTCACTAGTAGGAGTGAGAAAAACATCACGGGGTGGTGCGCATTGTATGGGTGTGTGTTACATTACATTCACTAGTAGGAGTGAGAAAAACATCACGGGGTGGTGCGCATTGTATGGGTGTGTGTTGCATTACATTCACTAGTAGGAGTGAGAAAAATATCACGGGGTGGTGCGCATTGTATGGGTGTGTGTTACATTAGATTCACTAGTAGGAGTGAGAAAAACATCACGGGGTGGTGCGCATTGTATGGGTGTGTGTTACATTACATTCACTAGTAGGAGTGAGAAAAACATCACGGGGTGGTGCGCATTGTATGGGTGTGTGTTACATTACATTCACTAGTAGGAGTGAGAAAATCATCACGGGGTGGTGCGCATTGTATGGGTGTGTGTTTCATTACATTCACTAGTAGGAGTGAGAAAATCATCACGGGGTGGTGTGCATTGTATGGGTGTGTTTTACATTACATTCACTAGTAGGAGTGAGAAAAACATCACGGGGTGGTGCGCATTGTATGGGTGTGTGTTACATTACATTCACTAGTAGGAGTGAGAAAAACATCACGGGGTGGTGCGGATTGTATGGGTGTTTGTTACATTAGATTCACTAGTAGGAGTGAGAAAATCATCACGGGGTGGTGCGCATTGTATGGGTGTGTGTTACATTACATTCACTAGTAGGAGTGAGAAAAACATCACGGGGTGGTGCGCATTGTATGGGTGTGTGTTACATTACATTCACTAGTAGGAGTGAGAAAAACATCACGGGGTGGTGCGCATTGTATGGGTGTGTGTTACATTACATTCACTAGTAGGAGTGAGAAAAACATCACGGGGTGGTGCGCATTGTATGGGTGTTTGTTACATTAGATTCACGAGTAGGAGTGAGAAAAACATCACGGGGTGGTGCGCATTGTATGGGTGTGTGTTACATTACATTCACTAGTAGGAGTGAGAAAAACATCACGGGGTGGTGCGCATTGTATGCGTGTGTGTTACATTACATTCACTAGTAGGAGTGAGAAAAACATCACGGGGTGGTGCGCATTGTATGGGTGTGTGTTACATTACATTCACTAGTAGGAGTGAGAAAAACATCACGGAGTGGTGCTAATTGTATGGGTGTGTGTTACATTACATTCACTAGTAGGAGTGAGAAAAACATCACGGGGTGGTGCGCATTGTATGGGTGTGTGTGACATTACATTCACTAGTAGGAGTGAGAAAAACATCACGGGGTGGTGCGCATTGTATGGGTGTGTGTTACATTACATTCACTAGTAGGAGTGAGAAAAACATCACGGGGTGGTGCGCATTGTATGGGTGTTTCTTACATTAGATTCACGAGAAGGAGTGAGAAAAACATCAAGGGGTGGTGCGCATTGTATGGGTGTGTGTTACATTACATTCACTAGTAGGAGTGAGAAAAACATCACGGGGTGGTGCGGATTGTATTGGTGTTTGTTACATTAGATTCACTAGTAGGAGTGAGAAAATCATCACGGGGTGGTGCGCATTGTATGGGTGTGTGTTACATTAGATTCACTAGTAGGAGTGAGAAAAACATCACGGGGTGGTGCGCATTGTATGGGTGTGTGTTACATTACATTCACTAGTAGGAGTGAGAAAAACATCACGGGGTTTTGCGCATTGTATGGGTGTTTGTTACATTAGATTCACGAGTAGGAGTGAGAAAAACATCACGGGGTGGTGCACATTGTATGGGTGTGTGTTACATTACATTCACTAGTAGGAGTGAGAAAAACATCACGGGGTGGTGCGCATTGTATGGGTGTTTGTTACATTAGATTCAGTGGTAGGAGTGAGAAAAACATCACGGGGTGGTGCGCATTGTATGGGTGTGTGTTACATTACATTCACTAGTACGAGTGAGAAAAACATTACGGGGTGGTGCGCATTGTATGGCTGTGTGTTACATTAGATTCACTAGTAGGAGTGAGAAAAACATCACGGGGTGGTGCGCATTGTATGGGTGTGTGTTACATTACATTCACTAGTAGGAGTGAGAAAAACATCACGGGGTGGTGCGCATTGTATGGGTGTGTGTAACATTACATTCACTAGTAGCAGTGAGAAAAACATCACGGGGTGGTGCGCATTGTATGGGTGTGTGTTACATTACATCCACTAGTAGGAGTGAGAAAAACATCACGGGGTGGTGCGCATTGTATGGGTGTGTGTTACATTACATTCACTAGTAGGAGTGAGAAAAACATCACGGGGTTGTGTGCATTGTATGGGTGTGTGTTACATTAGATTCACTAGTAGGAGTGAGAAAAACATCACGGGGTGGTGCGCATTGTATGGGTGTGTGTTACATTACATTCACTAGTAGGAGTGAGAAAATCATCACGGGGTGGTGCGCATTGTATGGGTGTGTGTTACATTACATTCACTACTAGGAGTGAGAAAAATATCACGGGGTGGTGCGCATTGTATGGGTGTGTGTTACATTACATTCAGTAGTAGGAGTGAGAAAAACATCACGGGGTGGTGCGCAATGTATGGGTGTGTGTTACATTACATTCACTAGTAGGAGTGAGAAAAACATCACGGGGTGGTGCGCATTGTATGGGTGTGTGTTACATTCACTAGTAGCAGTGAGAAAAACATCACGGGGTGGTGCGCATTGTATGGGTGTGTGTTACATTACATTCACTAGTAGGAGTGAGAAAAACATCACGGGGTGGTGCGCATTGTATCGGTGTGTGTTACATTACATTCACTAGTAGGAGTGAGAAAAACATCACGGGGTGGTGCGCATTGTATGGGTGTGTGTTACATTACATTCACTAGTAGGAGTGAGAAAAACATCACGGGGTGGTGCGCATTGCATGGGTGTGTGTTACATTACATTCACTAGTAGGAGTGAGAAAAACATCACGGGGTGGTGCGCATTGTATGTGTGTGTGTTACATTACATTCACTAGTAGGAGTGAGAAAAACATCACGGGGTGGTGCACATTGTATGGGTGTGTGTTACATTACATTCACTAGTAGGAGTGAGAAAAACATCACGGGGTGGTGCGCATTGTATGGGTGTGTGTTACATTACATTCACTAGTAGGAGTGAGAAAAACATCACGGGGTGGTGCGCATTGTATGGGTGTGTGTTACATTAGATTCACTAGTAGGAGTGAGAAAAACATCACGGGGTGGTGCGCATTGTATGGGTGTGTGTTACATTAGATTCACTAGTAGAGTGAGAAAAACATCACGGGGTGGTGCGCATTGTATGGGTGTGTGTTACATTACATTCACTAGTAGGAGTGAGAAAAACATCACGGGGTGGTGCGCATTGTATGGGTGTGTGTTACATTACATTCACTAGTAGGAGTGAGAAAAACATCACGGGGTGGTGCGCATTGTATGGGTGTGTGTTACATTACATTCACTAGTAGGAGTGAGAAAAACATCACGGGGTGGTGCGCATTGTATGGGTGTGTGTTACATTACATTCACTAGTAGGAGTGAGAAAAACATCACGGGGTGGTGCGCATTGTATGGGTGTGTGTTACATTACATTCACTATAGGAGTGAGAAAAACATCACGGGGCTGTGCGCATTGTATGGGTGTGTGTTACATTACATTCACTAGTAGGAGTGAGAAAAACATCACGGGGTGGTGCGCATTGTATGGGTGTGTGTTACATTAGATTCACTAGTCGGAGTGAGAAAAACATCACGGGGTGGTGCGCATTGTATGGGTGTTTGTTACATTAGATTCACTAGTAGGAGTGAGAAAAACATCACGTGGTGTTGCGCATTGTATGGGTGTGTGTTACATTATATTCACTAGTAGGAGTGAGAAAAACATCACGGGGTGGTGCGCATTGTATGGATGTGTGTTACATTACATTCACTAATAGGAGTGAGAAAAACATCACGGGGTGGTGCGCATTGTATGGGTGTGTGTTACATTAGATACACTAGTAGGAGTGAGAAAAACATCACGGGGTGGTGCGCATTGTATGGGTGTGTGTTACATTACATTCACTAGTAGGAGTGAGAAAAACATCACGGGGTGGTGCGCATTGTATGGGTGTGTGTTACATTACATTCACTAGTAGGAGTGAGAAAACATCACGGGGTGGTGCGCATGGTATGGGTGTGTGTTACATTAGATTCACTACTAGGAGTGAGAAAAACATCACGGGGTGGTGCCCATTGTATGGGTGTGTGTTACATTAGATTCACTAGTAGGAGTGAGAAAAACATCACGGGGTGGTGCGCATTGTATGGGTGTGTGTTACATTACATTCACTAGTAGGAGTGAGAAAAATATCACGGGGTGGTTCGCATTGTATGGGTGTGTGTTACATTGCATTCACTAGTAGGAGTGAGAAAATCATCACGGGGTGGTGCGCATTGTATGGGTGTGTGTTACATTACATTCACCAGTAGGAGTGAGAAAAACATCACGGGGTGGTACGCATTGTATGGGTGTGTGTTACATTAGATTCACTAGTAGGAGTGAGAAAAACATCACGGGGTGGTGCGCATTGTATGGGTGTGTGTTACATTACATTCACTAGTAGGAGTGAGAAAAACATCACGGGTGGTGCGCATAGTATGGGTGTGTGTTACATTACATTCACTAGTAGGAGTGAGAAAAACATCACGGGGTGGTGCGCATTGTATGGGTGTGTGTTACATTACATTCACTATTAGGAGTGAGAAAAACATCACGGGGTGGTGCGCATTGTATGGGTGTGTGTTACATTAGATTCACTAGTAGGAGTGAGAAAAACATCACGGGGTGGTGCGCATTGTATGGGTGTGTGTTACATTACATTCACTAGTAGGAGTGAGAAAAACATCACGGGGTGGTGCGCATTGTATGGGTGTGTGTTACATTACATTCACTAGTAGGAGTGAGAAAAACATCACAGGGTGGTGCGCATTGCATGGGTGTTTGTTACATTAGATTCACTAGTAGGAGTGAGAAAAACATCACGGGGTGGTGCGCATTGTACGGGTGTGTGTTACATTGCATTCACTAGTAGGAGTGAGAAAAACATCACGGGGTGGTGCGCATTGTATGGGTGTGTGTTACATTACATTCACTAGTAGGAGTGAGAAAAACATCACGGGGTGGTGCGCATTGTATGGGTGTTTGTTACATTAGATTCACTAGTAGGAGTGAGAAAATCATCACGGGGTGGTGCGCATTGTATGGGTGTGTGTTACATTACATTCACTAGTAGGAGTGAGAAAAACATCACGAGGTGGTGCGCATTGTATGGGTGTGTGTTACATTAGATTCACTAGTAGGAGTGAGAAAAACATCACGGGGTGGTGCACATTGTATGGGTGTGTGTTACATTCGATTCACTAGTAGGAGTGAGAAAAACATCACGGGGTGGTGCGCATTGTATGGGTGTGTGTTACATTCGATTCACTAGTAGGAGTGAGAAAAACATCATGAGGTGGTGCGCATTGTATGGGTGTGTTTTACATTACATTCACTGGTAGGAGTGAGAAAATCATCACGGGGTGGTGCGCATTGTATGGGTGTGTGTTACATTACATTCACTAGTAGGAGTGAGAAAAACATCACGGGGTGGTGCGCATTGTATGGGTGTGTGTTACATCACATTCACTAGTAGGAGTGAGAAAAACATCACGGGGTGGTGCGCATTGTATGGGTGTTTGTTACATTAGATTCACTAGTAGGAGTGAGAAAATCATCACGGGGTGGTGCGCATTGTATGGGTGTGTGTTACATTACATTCACTAGTAGGAGTGAGAAAAACATCATGAGGTGGTGCGCATTGTATGGGTGTGTGTTACCTTAGATTCACTAGTAGGAGTGAGAAAAACATCACGGGGTGGTGCGCATTGCATGGGTGTGTGTTACATTCGATTCACTAGTAGGAGTGAGAAAAACATCACGGGGTGGTGCGCATTGTATGGGTGTGTGTTACATTACATTCACTAGTAGGAGTGAGAAAAACATCACGGGGTGGTGCGCATTGTATGGGTGTGTGTTACATTACATTCACTAGTAGGAGTGAGAAAAACATCACGGGGTTGTGCGCATTGTATGGGTGTGTGTTACATTAGATTCACTAGTAGGAGTGAGAAAAACATCACGGGGTGGTGCGCATTGTATGGGTGTGTGTTACATTACATTCACTAGTAGGAGTGAGAAAATCGTCACGGGGTGGTGCGCATTGTATGGGTGTGTGTTACATTACATTCACTAGTAGGAGTGAGAAAAATATCACGGGGTGGTGCGCATTGTATGGGTGTTTGTTAGATTAGATTCCCTAGTAGGAGTGAGAAAATCATCACGGGGTGGTGTGCATTGTATGGGTGTGTTTTACATTACATTCACTAGTAGGACTGAGAAAAACATCACGGGGTGGTGCGCATTGTATGGGTGTGTGTTACATTACATTCACTAGTAGGAGTGAGAAAAACATCACGGGGTGGTGCGGATTGTATGGGTGTTTGTTACATTAGATTCACTAGTAGGAGTGAGGAAATCATCACTGGGTGGTGCGCATTGTATGGGTGTGTGTTACATTACTTTCACTAGTAGGAGTGAGAAAAACATCACGGGGTGGTGCGCACTGTATGGGTGTGTGTTACATTACATTCACTAGTAGGAGTGAGAAAAACATCACGGGGTGGTGCGCATTGTATGGGTGTGTGTTACATTACATTCACTAGTAGGAGTGAGAAAAACATCATGGGGTGGTGCGGATTGTATGGGTGTTTGTTACATTAGATACACTAGTAGGAGTGAGAAAATCATCACGGGGTGGTGCGTATTGTATGGGTGTGTGTTACATTACATTCACTAGTAGGAGTGAGAAAAACATCACGGGGTGGTGCGCATTGTATGGGTGTGTGTTACATTACATTCAGTAGTAGGAGTGAGAAAAACATCACGGGGTGGTGCGCAATGTATGGGTGTGTGTTACATTACATTCACTAGTAGGAGTGAGAAAAACATCACGGGGTGGTGCGCATTGTATGGGTGTGTGTTACATTACATTCACTAGTAGTAGTGAGAAAAACATCACGGGGTGGTGCGCATTGTATGGGTGTGTGTTACATTACATTCACTAGTAGGAGTGAGAAAAACATCACGGGGTGGTGCGCATTGTATGGGTGTGTGTTACATTACATTCACTAGTAGGAGTGAGAAAAACATCACGGGGTGGTGCGCATTGCATGGGTGTGTGTTACATTACATTCACTAGTAGGAGTGAGAAAAACATAACGGGGTGGTGCGCATTGTATGGGTGTGTGTTACATTACATTCACTAGTAGGAGTGAGAAAAACATCACGGGGTGGTGCACATTGTATGGGTGTGTGTTACATTACATTCACTAGTAGGAGTGAGAAAAACATCACGGGGTGGTGCGCATTGTATGGGTGTGTGTTACATTACATTCACTAGTAGGAGTGAGAAAAACATCACGGGGTGGTGCGCATTGTATGGGTGTGTGTTACATTAGATTCACTAGTAGGAGTGAGAAAAACATCACGGGGTGGTGCGCATTGTATGGGTGTGTGTTACATTACATTCACTAGTAGAGTGAGAAAAACATCACGGGGTGGTGCGCATTGTATGGGTGTGTGTTACATTACATTCACTAATAGGAGTGAGAAAAACATCACGGGGTGGTGCGCATTTTATGGGTGTGTGTTACATTAGATACACTAGTAGGAGTGAGAAAAACATCACGGGGTGGTGCGCATTGTATGGGTGTGTGTTACATTACATTCACTAGTAGGAGTGAGAAAAACATCACGGGGTGGTGCGCATTGTATGGGTGTGTGTTACATTACATTCACTAGTAGGAGTGAGAAAAACATCACGGGGTGGTGCGCATTGCATGGGTGTGTGTTACATTCGATTCACTAGTAGGAGTGAGAAAAACATCACGGGGTGGTGCGCATTGTATGGGTGTGTGTTACATTACATTCACTAGTAGGAGTGAGAAAAACATCACGGGGTGGTGCGCATTGTATGGGTGTGTGTTACATTACATTCACTAGTAGGAGTGAGAAAGAAAAACATCACGGGGTGGTGCGCATTGTATGGGTGTGTGTTACATTACATTCACTAGTAGGAGTGAGAAAAACATCACGGGGTGGTGCGCATTGTATGGGTGTGTGTTACATTACATTCACTAGTAGGAGTGAGAAAAACATCACGGGGTGGTGCGCATTGTATGGGTGTGTGTTACATTACATTCACTAGTAGGAGTGAGAAAAACATCACGGGGTGGTGCGCATTGTATGGGTGTGTGTTACATTACATTCACCAGTAGGAGTGAGAAAAACATCACGGGGTGGTGCGCATTGTATGGGTGTGTTACATTACATTCACCATTAGGAGTGAGAAAAACATCACGGGGTGGTGTGCATTGTATGGGTGTGTGTTACATTAGATTCACTAGTAGGAGTGAGAAAAACATCACGGGGTGGTGCGCATTGTATGGGAGTGTGTTACATTACATTCACTAGTAGGAGTGAGAAAAACATCACGGGGTGGTGCGCATTGTATGGGTGTGTGTTACATTACATTCACTAGTAGGAGTGAGAAAAACATCACAGGGTGGTGCGCATTGTATGGGTGTGTGTTACATTACATTCATTAGTAGGAGTGAGAAAAACATCACGGGGTGGTGCGCATTGTATGGGTGTTTGTTACATTAGATTCACTAGTAGGAGTGAGAAAATCATCACGGGGTGGTGCGCATTGTATGGGTGTGTGTTACATTACATTCACTAGTAGGAGTGAGAAAAACATCACGGGGTGGTGCGCATTGTATGGGTGTGTGTTACATTACATTCACTAGTAGGAGTGAGAAAAACATCACGGGGTGGTGCGCATTGTATGGGTGTGTGTTACATTACATTCACTAGTAGGAGTGAGAAAAACATCACGTGGTGGTGCGCATTGTACGGGTGTGTGTTACATTACATTCACTAGTAGGAGTGAGAAAAACATCACGGGGTGGTGCGCATTGTACGGGTGTGTGTTACATTACATTCACTATTAGGAGTGAGAAAAACATCACGGGGTGGTGAGCATTTTATGGGTGTGTGTTACATTACATTCACTAGTAGGAGTGAGAAAAACATCACGGGGTGGTGTGCATTGCATGGGTGTGTGTTACATTACATTCACTAGTAGGAGTGAGAAAAACATAACGGGGTGGTGCGCATTGTATGGGTGTGTGTTACATTACATTCACTAGTAGGAGTGAGAAAAACATCACGGGGTGGTGCACATTGTATGGGTGTGTGTTACATTACATTCACTAGTAGGAGTGAGAAAAACATCACGGGGTGGTGCGCATTGTATGGGTGTGTGTTACATTACATTCACTAGTAGGAGTGAGAAAAACATCACGGGGTGGTGCTCATTGTATGGGTGTGTGTTACATTACATTCACTAGTAGGAGTGAGAAAAACATCACGGGGTGGTGCGCATTGTATGGGTGTTTGTTACATTAGATTCACTAGTAGGAGTGAGAAAATCATCACGGGGTGGTGCGCATTGTATGGGTGTGTGTTACATTACATTCACTAGTAGGAGTGAGAAAAACATCACGGGGTGGTGCGCATTGTATGGGTGTGTGTTACATTACATTCACTAGTAGGAGTGAGAAAAACATCACGGGGTGGTGCGCATTGTATGGGTGTGTGTTACATTCGATTCACTAGTAGGAGTGAGAAAACATCACGGGGTGGTGCGCATTGTATGGGTGTGTGTTACATTACATTCACTGGTAGGAGTGAGAAAATCATCACGGGGTGGTGCGCATTGTATGGGTGTGTGTTACATTACATTCACTAGTAGGAGTGAGAAAAACATCACGGGGTGGTGCGCATTGTATGGGTGTGTGTTACATCACATTCACTAGTAGGAGTGAGAAAAACATCACGGGGTGGTGCGCATTGTATGGGTGTTTGTTACATTAGATTCACTAGTAGGAGTGAGAAAATCATCACGGGGTGGTGCGCATTGTATGGGTGTGTGTTACATTACATTCACTAGTAGGAGTGAGAAAAACATCATGAGGTGGTGCGCATTGTATGGGTGTGTGTTACATTAGATTCACTAGTAGGAGTGAGAAAAACATCACGGGGTGGTGCACCTTGTATGGGTGTGTGTTACATTCGATTCACTAGTAGGAGTGAGAAAAACATCACGGGGTGGTGCGCATGTATGGGTGTGTGTTACATTACATTCACTAGTAGGAGTGAGAAAAACATCACGGGGTGGTGCGCATTGTATGGGTGTGTGTTACATTAGATTCACTAGTAGGAGTGAGAAAAACATCACGGGGTGGTGCGCATTGTATGGGTGTGTGTTACATTACATTCACTAGTAGGAGTGAGAAAAACATCACGGGGTGGTGCGCATTGTATGGGTGTGTGTTACATTACATTCACTAGTAGGAGTGAGAAAATCATCACGGGGTGGTGCGCATTGTATGGGTGTGTGTTACATTACATTCAATAGTAGGAGTGAGAAAAACATCACGGGGTGGTGCGCATTGTATGGGTGTTTGTTAGATTAGATTCCCTAGTAGGAGTGAGAAAATCATCACGGGGTGGTGTGCATTGTATGGGTGTGTTTTACATTACATTCACTAGTAGGAGTGAGAAAAACATCACGGGGTGGTGCGCATTGTATGGGTGTGTGTTACATTAGATTCACTAGTAGGAGTGAGAAACACATCACGGGGTGGTGCGCATTGTATGGGTGTTTGTTACATTAGATTCACTAGTAGGAGTGAGAAAAACATCACGGGGTGGTGCGCATTGTATGGGTGTGTGTTACATTACATTCACTAGTAGGAGTGAGAAAAACATCACGGGGTGGTGCGCATTGTATGTGTGTTTGTTACATTAGATTCACTAGTAGGAGTGAGAAAATCATCACGGGGTGGTGCGCATTGCATGGGTCTGTGTTACATTACATTCACTAGTAGGAGTGAGAAAAACATCACGGGGTGGTGCGCATTGTATGGGTGTGTGTTACATTACATTCACTAGTAGGAGTGAGAAAAACATCACGGGGTGGTGCGCATTGTATGGGTGTGTGTTACATTACATTCACTAGTAGGAGTGAGAAAAACATCACGGGGTGGTGCGCATTGTATGGGTGTGTGTTACATTACATTCACTAGTAGGAGTGAGAAAAACATCACGGGGTGGTGCGCATTGTATGGGTGTGTGTTACATTACATTCACCAGTAGGAGTGAGAAAAACATCACGGGGTGGTGCGCATTGTATGGGTGTGTGTTACATTACATTCACCAGTAGGAGTGAGAAAAACATCACGGGGTGGTGTGCATTGTATGGGTGTGTGTTACATTAGATTCACTAGTAGGAGTGAGAAAAACATCACGGGGTGGTGCGCATTGTATGGGAGTGTGTTACATTACATTCACTAGTAGGAGTGAGAAAAACATCACGGAGTGGTGCGCATTGTATGGGTGTGTGTTACATTACATTCACTAGTAGGAGTGAGAAAAACATCACGGGGTGGTGCGCATTGTATGGGTGTGTGTTACATTACATTCATTAGTAGGAGTGAGAAAAACATCACGGGGTGGTGCGCATTGTATGGGTGTTTGTTACATTAGATTCACTAGTAGGAGTGAGAAAATCATCACGGGGTGGTGCGCATTGTATGGGTGTGTGTTACATTACATTCACTAGTAGGAGTGAGAAAAACATCACTGGGTGGTGCGCATTGTATGGGTGTGTGTTACATTACATTCACTAGTAGGAGTGAGAAAAACATCACGGGGTGGTGCGCATTGTATGGGTGTGTGTTACATTACATTCACTAGTAGGAGTGAGAAAAACATCACGGGGTGGTGCGCATTGTACGGGTGTGTGTTACATTACATTCACTAGTAGGAGTGAGAAAAACATCACGGGGTGGTGCGCATTGTACGGGTGTGTGTTACATTACATTCACTATTAGGAGTGAGAAAAACATCACGGGGTGGTGAGCATTGTATGGGTGTGTGTTACATTACATTCACTAGTAGGAGTGAGAAAAACATCACGGGGTGGTGCGCATTGTATGGGTGTGTGTTACATTCGATTCACTAGTAGGAGTGAGAAAAACATCACGGGGTGGTGCGCATTGTATGGGTGTGTGTTACATTACATTCACTGGTAGGAGTGAGAAAATCATCACGGGGTGGTGCGCATTGTATGGGTGTGTGTTACATTACATTCACTAGTAGGAGTGAGAAAAACATCACGGGGTGGTGCGCATTGTATGGGTGTGTGTTACATCACATTCACTAGTAGGAGTGAGAAAAACATCACGGGGTGGTGCGCATTGTATGGGTGTTTGTTACATTAGATTCACTAGTAGGAGTGAGAAAATCATCACGGGGTGGTGCCCATTGCATGGGTCTGTGTTACATTACATTCACTAGTAGGAGTGAGAAAAACATCACGGGGTGGTGCGCATTGTATGGGTGTGTGTTACATTACATTCACTAGTAGGAGTGAGAAAAACATCACGGGGTGGTGCGCATTGTATGGGTGTGTGTTACATTACATTCACTAGTAGGAGTGAGAAAAACATCACGGGGTGGTGCGCATTGTATGGGTGTGTGTTACATTACATTCACTAGTAGGAGTGAGAAAAACATCACGGGGTGGTGCGCATTGTATGGGTGTGTGTTACATTACATTCACCAGTAGGAGTGAGAAAAACATCACGGGGTGGTGCGCATTGTATGGGTGTGTGTTACATTACATTCACCATTAGGAGTGAGAAAAACATCACGGGGTGGTGTGCATTGTATGGGTGTGTGTTACATTAGATTCACTAGTAGGAGTGAGAAAAACATCACGGGGTGGTGCGCATTGTATGGGAGTGTGTTACATTACATTCACTAGTAGGAGTGAGAAAAACATCACGGGGTGGTGCGCATTGTATGGGTGTGTGTTACATTACATTCACTAGTAGGAGTGAGAAAAACATCACGGGGTGGTGCGCATTGTATGGGTGTGTGTTACATTACATTCATTAGTAGGAGTGAGAAAAACATCACGGGGTGGTGCGCATTGTATGGGTGTTTGTTACATTAGATTCACTAGTAGGAGTGAGAAAATCATCACGGGGTGGTGCGCATTGTATGGGTGTGTGTTACATTACATTCACTAGTAGGAGTGAGAAAAACATCACGGGGTGGTGCGCATTGTATGGGTGTGTGTTACATTACATTCACTAGTAGGAGTGAGAAAAACATCACGGGGTGGTGCGCATTGTATGGGTGTGTGTTACATTACATTCACTAGTAGGAGTGAGAAAAACATCACGTGGTGGTGCGCATTGTACGGGTGTGTGTTACATTACATTCACTAGTAGGAGTGAGAAAAACATCACGGGGTGGTGCGCATTGTACGGGTGTGTGTTACATTACATTCACTATTAGGAGTGAGAAAAACATCACGGGGTGGTGAGCATTTTATGGGTGTGTGTTACATTACATTCACTAGTAGGAGTGAGAAAAACATCACGGGGTGGTGTGCATTGCATGGGTGTGTGTTACATTACATTCACTAGTAGGAGTGAGAAAAACATAACGGGGTGGTGCGCATTGTATGGGTGTGTGTTACATTACATTCACTAGTAGGAGTGAGAAAAACATCACGGGGTGGTGCACATTGTATGGGTGTGTGTTACATTACATTCACTAGTAGGAGTGAGAAAAACATCACGGGGTGGTGCGCATTGTATGGGTGTGTGTTACATTACATTCACTAGTAGGAGTGAGAAAAACATCACGGGGTGGTGCTCATTGTATGGGTGTGTGTTACATTACATTCACTAGTAGGAGTGAGAAAAACATCACGGGGTGGTGCGCATTGTATGGGTGTTTGTTACATTAGATTCACTAGTAGGAGTGAGAAAATCATCACGGGGTGGTGCGCATTGTATGGGTGTGTGTTACATTACATTCACTAGTAGGAGTGAGAAAAACATCACGGGGTGGTGCGCATTGTATGGGTGTGTGTTACATTACATTCACTAGTAGGAGTGAGAAAAACATCACGGGGTGGTGCGCATTGTATGGGTGTGTGTTACATTCGATTCACTAGTAGGAGTGAGAAAAACATCACGGGGTGGTGCGCATTGTATGGGTGTGTGTTACATTACATTCACTGGTAGGAGTGAGAAAATCATCACGGGGTGGTGCGCATTGTATGGGTGTGTGTTACATTACATTCACTAGTAGGAGTGAGAAAAACATCACGGGGTGGTGCGCATTGTATGGGTGTGTGTTACATCACATTCACTAGTAGGAGTGAGAAAAACATCACGGGGTGGTGCGCATTGTATGGGTGTTTGTTACATTAGATTCACTAGTAGGAGTGAGAAAATCATCACGGGGTGGTGCGCATTGTATGGGTGTGTGTTACATTACATTCACTAGTAGGAGTGAGAAAAACATCATGAGGTGGTGCGCATTGTATGGGTGTGTGTTACATTAGATTCACTAGTAGGAGTGAGAAAAACATCACGGGGTGGTGCACCTTGTATGGGTGTGTGTTACATTCGATTCACTAGTAGGAGTGAGAAAAACATCACGGGGTGGTGCGCATGTATGGGTGTGTGTTACATTACATTCACTAGTAGGAGTGAGAAAAACATCACGGGGTGGTGCGCATTGTATGGGTGTGTGTTACATTAGATTCACTAGTAGGAGTGAGAAAAACATCACGGGGTGGTGCGCATTGTATGGGTGTGTGTTACATTACATTCACTAGTAGGAGTGAGAAAAACATCACGGGGTGGTGCGCATTGTATGGGTGTGTGTTACATTACATTCACTAGTAGGAGTGAGAAAATCATCACGGGGTGGTGCGCATTGTATGGGTGTGTGTTACATTACATTCACTAGTAGGAGTGAGAAAAACATCACGGGGTGGTGCGCATTGTATGGGTGTTTGTTAGATTAGATTCCCTAGTAGGAGTGAGAAAATCATCACGGGGTGGTGTGCATTGTATGGGTGTGTTTTACATTACATTCACTAGTAGGAGTGAGAAAAACATCACGGGGTGGTGCACATTGTATGGGTGTGTGTTACATTACATTCACTAGTAGGAGTGAGAAAAACATCACGGGTGGTGCGGATTGTATGGGTGTTTGTTACATTAGATTCACTAGTAGGAGTGAGGAAATCATCACGGGGTGGTGCGCATTGTATGGGTGTGTGTTACATTACTTTCACTAGTAGGAGTGAGAAAAACATCACGGGGTGGTGCGCATTGTATGGGTGTGTGTTACATTACATTCACTAGTAGGAGTGAGAAAAACATCACGGGGTGGTGCGCATTGTATGGGTGTGTGTTACATTACATTCACTAGTAGGAGTGAGAAAAACATCACGGGGTGGTGCGCATTGTATGGGTGTGTGTTACATTACATTCACTAGTAGGAGTGAGAAAAACATCACGGGGTGCTGCGCATTGTATGGGTGTGTGTTACATTACATTCACTAGTAGGAGTGAGAAAAACATCACGGGGTGGTGCGCATTGTATGGGTGTGTGTTACATTACATTCACTAGTAGGAGTGAGAAAAACATCACGGGGTGGTGCGCATTGTATGGGTGTTTGTTACATTACATTCACTAGTAGGAGTGAGAAAAACATCACGGGGTGGTGTGCATTGTATGGGTGTGTGTTACATTACATTCACTAGTAGGAGTGAGAAAAACATCACGGGGTGGTGCGCATTGTATGGGTGTGTGTTACATTACATTCACTAGTAGGAGTGAGAAAAACATCACGGGTGGTGCGCATTGTATGGGTGTGTGTTACATTAGATTCACTAGTAGGAGTGAGAAACACATCACGGGGTGGTGCGCATTGTATGGGTGTTTGTTACATTAGATTCACTAGTAGGAGTGAGAAAAACATCACGGGGTGGTGCGCATTGTATGGGTGTGTGTTACATTACATTCACTAGTAGGAGTGAGAAAAACATCACGGGGTGGTGCGCATTGTATGTGTGTTTGTTACATTAGATTCACTAGTAGGAGTGAGAAAATCATCACGGGGTGGTGCGCATTGCATGGGTCTGTGTTACATTACATTCACTAGTAGGAGTGAGAAAAACATCACGGGGTGGTGCGCATTGTATGGGTGTGTGTTACATTACATTCACTAGTAGGAGTGAGAAAAACATCACGGGGTGGTGCGCATTGTATGGGTGTGTGTTACATTACATTCACTAGTAGGAGTGAGAAAAACATCACGGGGTGGTGCGCATTGTATGGGTGTGTGTTACATTACATTCACTAGTAGGAGTGAGAAAAACATCACGGGGTGGTGCGCATTGTATGGGTGTGTGTTACATTACATTCACCAGTAGGAGTGAGAAAAACATCACGGGGTGGTGCGCATTGTATGGGTGTGTGTTACATTACATTCACCAGTAGGAGTGAGAAAAACATCACGGGGTGGTGTGCATTGTATGGGTGTGTGTTACATTAGATTCACTAGTAGGAGTGAGAAAAACATCACGGGGTGGTGCGCATTGTATGGGAGTGTGTTACATTACATTCACTAGTAGGAGTGAGAAAAACATCACGGAGTGGTGCGCATTGTATGGGTGTGTGTTACATTACATTCACTAGTAGGAGTGAGAAAAACATCACGGGGTGGTGCGCATTGTATGGGTGTGTGTTACATTACATTCATTAGTAGGAGTGAGAAAAACATCACGGGGTGGTGCGCATTGTATGGGTGTTTGTTACATTAGATTCACTAGTAGGAGTGAGAAAATCATCACGGGGTGGTGCGCATTGTATGGGTGTGTGTTACATTACATTCACTAGTAGGAGTGAGAAAAACATCACTGGGTGGTGCGCATTGTATGGGTGTGTGTTACATTACATTCACTAGTAGGAGTGAGAAAAACATCACGGGGTGGTGCGCATTGTATGGGTGTGTGTTACATTACATTCACTAGTAGGAGTGAGAAAAACATCACGGGGTGGTGCGCATTGTACGGGTGTGTGTTACATTACATTCACTAGTAGGAGTGAGAAAAACATCACGGGGTGGTGCGCATTGTACGGGTGTGTGTTACATTACATTCACTATTAGGAGTGAGAAAAACATCACGGGGTGGTGAGCATTGTATGGGTGTGTGTTACATTACATTCACTAGTAGGAGTGAGAAAAACATCACGGGGTGGTGCGCATTGTATGGGTGTGTGTTACATTCGATTCACTAGTAGGAGTGAGAAAAACATCACGGGGTGGTGCGCATTGTATGGGTGTGTGTTACATTACATTCACTGGTAGGAGTGAGAAAATCATCACGGGGTGGTGCGCATTGTATGGGTGTGTGTTACATTACATTCACTAGTAGGAGTGAGAAAAACATCACGGGGTGGTGCGCATTGTATGGGTGTGTGTTACATCACATTCACTAGTAGGAGTGAGAAAAACATCACGGGGTGGTGCGCATTGTATGGGTGTTTGTTACATTAGATTCACTAGTAGGAGTGAGAAAATCATCACGGGGTGGTGCGCATTGTATGGGTGTGTGTTACATTACATTCACTAGTAGGAGTGAGAAAAACATCATGAGGTGGTGCGCATTGTATGGGTGTGTGTTACATTAGATTCACTAGTAGGAGTGAGAAAAACATCACGGGGTGGTGCACCTTGTATGGGTGTGTGTTACATTCGATTCACTAGTAGGAGTGAGAAAAACATCACGGGGTGGTGCGCATTGTATGGGTGTGTGTTACATTACATTCACTAGTAGGAGTGAGAAAAACATCACGGGGTGGTGCGCATTGTATGGGTGTGTGTTACATTAGATTCACTAGTAGGAGTGAGAAAAACATCACGGGGTGGTGCGCATTGTATGGGTGTGTGTTACATTACATTCACTAGTAGGAGTGAGAAAAACATCACGGGGTGGTGCGCATTGTATGGGTGTGTGTTACATTACATTCACTAGTAGGAGTGAGAAAATCATCACGGGGTGGTGCGCATTGTATGGGTGTGTGTTACATTACATTCACTAGTAGGAGTGAGAAAAACATCACGGGGTGGTGCGCATTGTATGGGTGTTTGTTAGATTAGATTCCCTAGTAGGAGTGAGAAAATCATCACGGGGTGGTGTGCATTGTATGGGTGTGTTTTACATTACATTCACTAGTAGGAGTGAGAAAAACATCACGGGGTGGTGCACATTGTATGGGTGTGTGTTACATTACATTCACTAGTAGGAGTGAGAAAAACATCACGGGGTGGTGCGGATTGTATGGGTGTTTGTTACATTAGATTCACTAGTAGGAGTGAGGAAATCATCACGGGGTGGTGCGCATTGTATGGGTGTGTGTTACATTACTTTCACTAGTAGGAGTGAGAAAAACATCACGGGGTGGTGCGCATTGTATGGGTGTGTGTTACATTACATTCACTAGTAGGAGTGAGAAAAACATCACGGGGTGGTGCGCATTGTATGGGTGTGTGTTACATTACATTCACTAGTAGGAGTGAGAAAAACATCACGGGGTGGTGCGCATTGTATGGGTGTGTGTTACATTACATTCACTAGTAGGAGTGAGAAAAACATCACGGGGTGCTGCGCATTGTATGGGTGTGTGTTACATTACATTCACTAGTAGGAGTGAGAAAAACATCACGGGGTGGTGCGCATTGTATGGGTGTGTGTTACATTACATTCACTAGTAGGAGTGAGAAAAACATCACGGGGTGGTGCGCATTGTATGGGTGTTTGTTACATTACATTCACTAGTAGGAGTGAGAAAAACATCACGGGGTGGTGTGCATTGTATGGGTGTGTGTTACATTACATTCACTAGTAGGAGTGAGAAAAACATCACGGGGTGGTGCGCATTGTATGGGTGTGTGTTACATTACATTCACTAGTAGGAGTGAGAAAAACATCACGGGGTGGTGCGCATTGTATGGGTGTGTGTTACACTAGATTCACTAGTAGGAGTGAGAAACACATCACGGGGTGGTGCGCATTGTATGGGTGTTTGTTACATTAGATTCACTAGTAGGAGTGAGAAAAACATCACGGGGTGGTGCGCATTGTATGGGTGTGTGTTACATTACATTCACTAGTAGGAGTGAGAAAAACATCACGGGGTGGTGCGCATTGTATGTGTGTTTGTTACATTAGATTCACTAGTAGGAGTGAGAAAATCATCACGGGGTGGTGCGCATTGCATGGGTCTGTGTTACATTACATTCACTAGTAGGAGTGAGAAAAACATCACGGGGTGGTGCGCATTGTATGGGTGTGTGTTACATTACATTCACTAGTAGGAGTGAGAAAAACATCACGGGGTGGTGCGCATTGTATGGGTGTGTGTTACATTACATTCACTAGTAGGAGTGAGAAAAACATCACGGGGTGGTGCGCATTGTATGGGTGTGTGTTACATTACATTCACTAGTAGGAGTGAGAAAAACATCACGGGGTGGTGCGCATTGTATGGGTGTGTGTTACATTACATTCACCAGTAGGAGTGAGAAAAACATCACGGGGTGGTGCGCATTGTATGGGTGTGTGTTACATTACATTCACCAGTAGGAGTGAGAAAAACATCACGGGGTGGTGTGCATTGTATGGGTGTGTGTTACATTAGATTCACTAGTAGGAGTGAGAAAAACATCACGGGGTGGTGCGCATTGTATGGGAGTGTGTTACATTACATTCACTAGTAGGAGTGAGAAAAACATCACGGGGTGGTGCGCATTGTATGGGTGTGTGTTACATTACATTCACTAGTAGGAGTGAGAAAAACATCACGGGGTGGTGCGCATTGTATGGGTGTGTGTTACATTACATTCATTAGTAGGAGTGAGAAAAACATCACGGGGTGGTGCGCATTGTATGGGTGTTTGTTACATTAGATTCACTAGTAGGAGTGAGAAAATCATCACGGGGTGGTGCGCATTGTATGGGTGTGTGTTACATTACATTCACTAGTAGGAGTGAGAAAAACATCACTGGGTGGTGCGCATTGTATGGGTGTGTGTTACATTACATTCACTAGTAGGAGTGAGAAAAACATCACGGGGTGGTGCGCATTGTATGGGTGTGTGTTACATTACATTCACTAGTAGGAGTGAGAAAAACATCACGGGGTGGTGCGCATTGTACGGGTGTGTGTTACATTACATTCACTAGTAGGAGTGAGAAAAACATCACGGGGTGGTGCGCATTGTACGGGTGTGTGTTACATTACATTCACTATTAGGAGTGAGAAAAACATCACGGGGTGGTGAGCATTTTATGGGTGTGTGTTACATTACATTCACTAGTAGGAGTGAGAAAAACATCACGGGTTGGTGCGCATTGTATGGGTGTGTGTTACATTACATTCACTAGTAGGAGTGAGAAAAACATCACGGGGTGGTGTGAATCGGAGGGTCTGAATTAGGATAGGCAGTGAGTGGCAATGTAGGATGGAGAAAAGCACCGCGGGGTGGTTAGCATGGGGAGGTCAGGGAACATGCAGTGGCAATGTAGGATAGGTTTCTGAAAAACATCGCGGGGTGGTGCGCATTGTATGGGTGTGTGTTACATTACATTCACTAGTAGGAGTGAGAAAAACATCACGGGGTGGTACGCATTGTATGGGTGTGTGTTACATTACATTCACTAGTAGGAGTGAGAAAAACATCACGGGGTGGTGCGAATTGTATGGGTGTGTGTTACATTACATTCACTAATATGAGTGAGAAAAACATCACGGGGTGGTGCGCATTGTATGGGTGTGTGTTACATTAGATTCACTAGTAGGAGTTAGAAAAACATCACGGGGTGGTGCGCATTGTATGGGTGTGTGTTACATTACATTCCCTAGTAGGAGTGAGAAAAACATCACGGGGTGGTGCGCATTGTATGGGTGTGTGTTACATTACATTCACCAGTAGGAGTGATAAAAACATCACGGGGTGGTGTGCATTGTATGGGTGTGTGTTACATTACATTCACTAGTAGGAGTGAGAATAACATCACGGGGTGGTGCGCATTGTATGGGTGTGTGTTACATTACTTTAACTAGTAGGAGTGAGAAAATCATCACGGGGTGGTGCGCATTTTATGGGTGTGTGTTACATTACATTCACTAGTAGGAGTGAGAAAAACATCACGGGGTGGTGCGCATTGTATGGGTGTGTGTTACATTAGATTCACTAGTAGGAGTGATAAAAACATCACGGGGTGGTGCGCATTGTATGGGTGTGTGTTACATTACATTCACCAGTAGGAGTGAGAAAAACATCACGGGGTGGTGTGCATTGTATGGGTGTGTGTTACATTACATTCACTAGTAGGAGTGAGAAAAACATCACGGGGTGGTGCGCATTGTATGGGTGTGTGTTACATTAGATTCACTAGTAGGAGTGAGAAAAACATCACGGGGTGGTGCGCATTGTATGGGTGTGTGTTACATTACATTCACTAGTAGGAGTGAGAAAAACATCGCGGGGTGGTGAGCATTTTACGGGTGTGTGTTACATTACATTCACTAGTAGGAGTGAGAAACACATCACGGGGTGGTGCGCATTTTACGGGTGTGTGTTACATTAGATTCACTAGTAGGAGTGAGAAAAACATCACGGAGTGGTGCGAATTGTATGGGTGTGTGTTACATTACATTCACAGGTAGGAGTGAGAAAAACATCACGGGGTGGTGCGCATTGTATGGGTGTGTGTTACATTAAATTCACTAGTAGGAGTGAGAAAAACATCACGGGGTGGTGCGTATTGTATGGGTGTGTGTTACATTACATTCACTAGTAGGAGTGAGAAAAACATCACGGGGTGGTGAGCATTTTATGGGTGTGTGTTACATTACATTCACTAGTAGGAGTGAGAAAAACATCACGGGTTGGTGCGCATTGTATGGGTGTGTGTTACATTACATTCACTAGTAGGAGTGAGAAAAACATCACGGGGTGGTGCGCATTGTACGGGTGTGTGTTACATTACATTCACTAGTAGGAGTGAGAAAAACATCACGGGGTGGTGAGCATTTTATGGGTGTGTGTTACATTACATTCACTAGTAGGAGTGAGAAAAACATCACGGGGTGGTGTGAATCGGAGGGTCTGAATTAGGATAGGCAGTGAGTGGCAATGTAGGATGGAGAAAAGCACCGCGGGGTGGTCAGCATGGGGAGGTCAGGGAACATGCAGTGGCAATGTAGGATAGGTTTCTGAAAAACATCGCGGGGTGGTGCGCATTGTATGGCTGTGTGTTACGTTACATTCACTAGTAGGAGTGAGAAAAACATCACGGGGTGGTGCGCATTGTATGGGTGTGTGTTACATTACATTCACTAGTAGGAGTGAGAAAAACATCACGGGGTGGTGCGAATTGTATGGGTGTGTGTTACATTACATTCACTAATAGGAGTGAGAAAAACATCACGGGGTGGTGCGCATTGTATGGGTGTGTGTTACATTAGATTCACTAGTAGGAGTTAGAAAAACATCACGGGGTGGTGCGCATTGTATGGGTGTGTGTTACATTACATTCACTAGTAGGAGTGAGAAAAACATCACGGGGTGGTGCGCATTGTATGGGTGTGTGTTACATTACATTCACTAGTAGGAGTGAGAAAAACATCACGGGGTGGTGCGCATTGTATGGGTGTGTGTTACATTACTTTCACTAGTAGGAGTGACAAAAACATCACGGGGTGGAGCGCATTGTATCGGTGTGCATTACATTACATTCACTAGTAGGAGTGAGAAAATCATCACGGGGTGGTGCGCATTGTTTGGGTGTGCGTTACATTACATTCACTAGTAGGAGTGAGAAAAACATCACGGGGTGGGGAGCATTTTATGGGTGTGTGTTACATTACATTCACTAGTAGGAGTGAGAAAAACATCACGGGGTGGTGCGCATTGTATGGGTGTTTGTTACATTACATTCACTAGTAGGAGTGAGAAAAACATCACGGGGTGGTGCGCATTGTATGGGTGTGTGTTACATTACATTCACTAGTAGGAGTGAGAAAAACATCACGGAGTGGTGCGAATTGTATGGGTGTGTGTTACATTACATTCACAGGTAGGAGTGAGAAAAACATCACGGGGTGGTGCGCATTGTATGGGTGTGTGTTACATTACATTCACTAGTAGGAGTGAGAAAAACATCACGGGGTGGTGCGCATTGTATGGGTGTGTGTTACATTACATTCACTAGTAGGAGTGAGAAAAACATCACGGGGTGGTGCGGATTGTATGGGTGTTTGTTACATTAGATTCACTAGTAGGAATGAGAAAATCATCACGGGGTGGTGCGCATTGTATGGGTGTGTGTTACATTACATTCACTAGTAGGAGTGAGAAAAACATCACGGGGTGGTGCGCATTGTATGGGTGTGTGTTACATTACATTCACTAGTAGGAGTGAGAAAAACATCACGGGGTGGTGCGCATTGTATGGGTGTGTGTTACATTACATTCACTAGTAGGAGTGAGAAAAACATCACGGGGTGGTGCGCATTGTATGGGTGTGTGTTACATTACATTCACTAGTAGCAGTGAGAAAAACATCACGGGTGGTGCGCATTGTATGGGTGTGTGTTACATTACATTCACTAGTAGGAGTGAGAAAAACATCACGGGGTAGTGCGCATTGTATGGGTGTGTGTTACATTACATTCACTAGTAGGAGTGAGAAAAACATCACGGGGTGGTGCGCATTGTATGGGTGTGTGTTACATTACATTCACTAGTAGGAGTGAAAAAACATCACGGGGTGGTGAGCATTTTATGGGTGTGTGTTACATTACATTCACTAGTAGGAGTGAGAAAAACATCACGGGGTGGTGCGCATTGTATGGGTGTGTGTTACATTAGATTCACTAGTAGGAGTGAGAAAAACATCACGGAGTGGTGCGAATTGTATGGGTGTGTGTTACATTACATTCACAGTTAGTAGTGAGAAAAACATCACGGGGTGGTGCGCATTGTATGGTTGTGTGTTACATTACATTCACTAGTAGGAGTGAGAAAAACATCACGGAGTGGTGCGAATTGTATGGGTGTGTGTTACATTACATTCACAGTTAGGAGTGAGAAAAACATCACGGGGTGGTGCGCATTGTATGGGTGTGTGTTACATTACATTCACTAGTAGGAGTGAGAAAAACATCACGGGGTGGTGCGCATTGTATGGGTGTGTGTTACATTACATTCACTAGTAGGAGTGAGAAAAACATCACAGGGTGGTGCGCATTGTATGGGTGTGTGTTACATTACATTCACTATTAGGAGTGAGAAAAACATCACGTGGTGGTGCGCATTGTATGGGTGTGTGTTACATTACATTCACTAGTAGGAGTGAGAAAAACATCACGGGGTGGTGCGCATTGTATGGGTGTTTGTTACATTAGATTCACTAGTAGGAATGGGAAAATCATCACGGGGTGGTGCGCATTGTATGGGTGTGTGTTACATTACATTCACTAGTAGGAGTGAGAAAAACATCACGGGGTGGTGCGCATTGTATGGGTGTGTGTTACATTACATTCACTAGTAGGAGTGAGAAAAACATCACGGGGTGGTGCGCATTGTATGGGTGTGTGTTACATTACATTCACTAGTAGGAGTGAGAAAAACATCACGGGGTGGTGCGCATTGTATGGGTGTGTGTTACATTACATTCAATAGTAGCAGTGAGAAAAACATCACGAGTGGTGCGCATTGTATGGGTGTGTGTTACATTACATTCACTAGTAGGAGTGAGAAAAACATCACGGGGTGGTGCGCATTGTATGGGTGTGTGTTACATTAGATTCACTAGTAGGAGTGAGAAAAACATCACGGGGTGTTGCGCATTGTATGGGTGTGTGTTACATTAGATTCACTAGTAGGACTGAGAAAAACATCACGGGGTGGTGCGCATTGTATGGGTGTGTGTTACATTACATTCAATAGTAGGAGTGAGAAAAACATCACGGGGTGGTGCGCATTGTATGGGTGTGTGTTACATTACATTCACTAGTAGGAGTGAGAAAAACATCACGGGGTGGTGCGCATTGTATGGGTGTGTGTTACATTACATTCACTAGTAGCAGTGAGAAAAACATCACGGGTGGTGCGCATTGTATGGGTGTGTGTTACATTACATTCACTAGTAGGAGTGAGAAAAACATCACGGGGTGGTGCGCATTGTATGGGTGTGTGTTACATTAGATTCACTAGTAGGAGTGAGAAAAACATCACGGGGTGGTGCGCATTGTATGGGTGTGTGTTACATTAGATTCACTAGTAGTACTGAGAAAAACATCACGGGGTGGTGCGCATTGTATGGGTGTGTGTTACATTACATCCACTAGTAGGAGTGAGAAAAACATCACGGGGTGGTGCGCATTGTATGGGTGTGTGTTACATTACATTCACTAGTAGGAATGAGAAAAACATCACGGGGTGGTGCGCATTGTATCGGTGTGTGTTACATTACATACACTAATAGGAGTGAGAAAAACATCACGGGGTGGTGCGCATTGTATGGGTGTGTGTTACATTAGATTCACTAGTAGGAGTGAGAAAAACATCACGGGGTGGTGCGCATTGTATGGGTGTGTGTTACATTTCATTCACTAGTAGGAGTGAGAAAAACATCACGGGGTGGTGCGCATTGTATGGGTGTGTGTTACATTACATTCACTAGTAGGAGTGAGAAAAACATCACGGGGTGGTGCGCATTATATGGGTGTGTGTTACATTAAATTCACTAGTAGGAGTGAGAAAAACATTACGGGGTGGTGTGCATTGTATGGGTGTGTTTTACATTACATTCACTAGTAGGAGTGAGAAAAACATCACGGGGTGTGCGCATTGTATGGGTGTGTGTTACATTAGATTCACTAGTAGGAGTGAGAAAAACATCACGGGGTGGTGCGCATTGTATGGGTGTGTGTTACATTACATTCACTAGTAGGAGTGAGAAAAACATCACGGGGTGGTGCGCATTGTATGGGTGTGTGTTACATTACATTCACTAGTAGGAGTGAGAAAAATATCACGGGGTGGTGCGCATTGTATGGGTGTGTGTTACATTACATTCACTAGTAGGAGTGAGAAAAACATCACGGGGTGGTGCGCATTGTATGGGTGTTTGTTACATTAGATTCACTAGTAGGAGTGAGAAAATCATCACGGGGTGGTCCGCATTGTATGGGTGTGTGTTACATTACATTCACTAGTAGGAGTGAGAAAAACATCACGGGGTGGTACGCATTGTATGGGTTTGTGTTACATTACATTCACTAGTAGGAGTGAGAAAAACATCACGGGGGGGGTGCGCATTGTATGGGTGTGTGTTACATTACATTCACTAGTAGGAGTGAGAAAAACATCACGGGGTGCTGTGAATCGGAGGGTCTGAATTAGGATAGGCAGTGAGTGGCAATGTAGAATGGAGAAAAGCACCGCGGGGTGGTCAGCATGGGGAGGTCAGGGATCATGCAGTGGCAATGTAGGATAGGTTTCTGAAAAACATCGCGGGGTGGTGGGCATTGTATGGGTGTGTGTTACATTACATTCACTAGTAGGAGTGAGAAAAATATCACGGGGTGGTGCGCATTGTATGGGTGTGTGTTACATTACATTCACTAGTAGGAGTGAGAAAAACATCACGGGGTGGTGCGCATTGTATGGGTTTGTGTTACATTACATTCACTAGTAGGAGTGAGAAAAACATCACGGGGTGGTGCGCATTGTATGGGTGTGTGTTACATTACATTCACTAGTAGGAGTGAGAAAAACATCACGGGGTGGTGCGCATTGTATGGGTGTGTGTTACATTACATTCACTAGTATCAGTGAGAAAAACATCACGGGAGGTGCGCATTGTATGGGTGTGTGTTACATTACATTCACTAGTAGGAGTGAGAAAAACATCACGGGGTGGTGCGCATTGTATGGGTGTGTGTTACATTACATTCACTAGTAGGAGTGAGAAAAACATCACGGGGTGGTGCGCATTGTATGGGTGTGTGTTACATTACATTCACTAGTAGGAGTGAGAAAAACATCACGGGGTGGTGCGCATTGTATGGGTGTGTGTTACATTACATTCACTAGTAGGAGTGAGAAAAACATCACGGGGTGGTGCGCATTGTACGGGTATGTGTTACATTACATTCACTAGTAGGAGTGAGAAAAACATCACGGGGTGTTGTGAATCGGAGGCTCTGAATTAGGATAGGCAGTGAGTGGCAATGTAGGATGGAGAAAAGCACCGCGGGGTGGTCAGCATGGGGAGGTCAGGGAACATGCAGTGGCAATGTAGGATAGGTTTCTGAAAAACATCGCGGGGTGGTGCGCATTGTATGGGTGTGTGTTACATTACATTCACTAGTAGGAGTGAGAAAAACATCACGGGGTGGTGCGCATTGTATGGGTGTGTGTTACATTACATTCACTAGTAGGAGTGAGAAAAACATCACGGGGTGGTGCGCATTGTATGGGTGTGTGTTACATTACATTCACTAATAGGAGTGAGAAAAACATCACGGGGTGGTGCGCATTGTATGGGTGTGTGTTACATTAGATTCACTAGTAGGAGTGAGAAAAACATCACGGGGTGGTGCGCATTGTATGGGTGTGTGTTACATTACATTCACTAGTAGGAGTGAGAAAAACATCACGGGGTGGTGCGCATTGTATGGGTGTGTGTTACATTACATTCACTAGTAGGAGTGAGAAAATCATCACGGGGTGGTGCGCATTGTATGGGTGTGTGTTACATTACATTCACTAGTAGGAGTGAGAAAAACATCACGGGGTGGTGCGCATTGTATGGGTGTTTGTTACATTAGATTCACGAGTAGGAGTGAGAAAAACATCACGGCGTGGTGCGCATTGTATGGGTGTGTGTTACATTACATTCACTAGTAGGACTGAGAAAAACATCACGGGGTGGTGCACATTGTATGGGTGTGTGTTACATTACATTCACTAGTAGGAGTGAGAAAAACATCACGGGGTGGTGCGCATTGTATGGGTGTGCGTTACATTACATTCACTAGTAGGAGTGAGAAAAACATCACGGGGTGGTGCGCATTGTAAGGGTGTGTGTTACATTACATTCACTAGTAGGAGTGAGAAAAACATCACGGGGTGGTGCGCATTGTACGGGTGTGTGTTACATTACATTCACTAGTAGGAGTGAGAAAAACATCACGGGGTGGTGAGCATTTTATGGGTGTGTGTTACATTACATTCACTAGTAGGAGTGAGAAAAACATCACGGGGTGGTGCGCATTGTATGGGTGTGTGTTACATTACATTCACTAGTAGGAGTGAGAAAAACATCACGGGGTGGTGTGAATCGGAGGGTCTGAATTAGGATAGGCAGTGAGTGGCAATGTAGGATGGAGAAAAGCACCGCGGGGTGGTCAGCATGGGGAGGTCAGGGAACATGCAGTGGCAATGTAGGATAGGTTTATGAAAAACATCGCGGGGTGGTGCGCATTTTATGGGTGTGTGTTACATTACATTCACTAGTAGGAGTGAGAAAAACATCACGGGGTGGTGCGCATTGTATGGGTGTGTGTTACATTACATTCAGTAGTAGGAGTGAGAAAAACATCACGGGGTGGTGCGCATTGTATGGGTGTGTGTTACATTACATTCACTAGTAGGAGTGAGAAAAACATCACGGGGTGGTGCGCATTGTATGGGTGTGTGTTACATTACATTCACTAGTAGGAGTGAGAAAAACATCACGGGGTGGTGCGCATTGTATGGGTGTGTGTTACATTACATTCACTAGTAGCAGTGAGAAAAACATCACGGGTGGTGCGCATTGTATGGGTGTGTGTTACATTACATTCACTAGTAGGAGTGAGAAAAACATCACGGGGTGGTGCGCATTGTATGGGTGTGTGTTACATTACATTCACTAGTAGGAGTGAGAAAAACATCACGGGGTGGTGCGCATTGTATGGGTGTGTGTTACATTACATTCACTAGTAGGAGTGAAAAAACATCACGGGGTGGTGAGCATTTTATGGGTGTGTGTTACATTACATTCACTAGTAGGAGTGAGAAAAACATCACGGGGTGGTGCGCATTGTATGGGTGTGTGTTACATTAGATTCACTAGTAGGAGTGAGAAAAACATCACGGAGTGGTGCGAATTGTATGGGTGTGTGTTACATTACATTCACAGTTAGTAGTGAGAAAAACATCACGGGGTGGTGCGCATTGTATGGTTGTGTGTTACATTACATTCACTAGTAGGAGTGAGAAAAACATCACGGAGTGGTGCGAATTGTATGGGTGTGTGTTACATTACATTCACAGTTAGGAGTGAGAAAAACATACACGGGGTGGTGCGCATTGTATGGGTGTGTGTTACATTACATTCACTAGTAGGAGTGAGAAAAACATCACGGGGTGGTGCGCATTGTATGGGTGTGTGTTACATTACATTCACTAGTAGGAGTGAGAAAAACATCACAGGGTGGTGCGCATTGTATGGGTGTGTGTTACATTACATTCACTATTAGGAGTGAGAAAAACATCACGTGGTGGTGCGCATTGTATGGGTGTGTGTTACATTACATTCACTAGTAGGAGTGAGAAAAACATCACGGGGTGGTGCGCATTGTATGGGTGTTTGTTACATTAGATTCACTAGTAGGAATGGGAAAATCATCACGGGGTGGTGCGCATTGTATGGGTGTGTGTTACATTACATTCACTAGTAGGAGTGAGAAAAACATCACGGGGTGGTGCGCATTGTATGGGTGTGTGTTACATTACATTCACTAGTAGGAGTGAGAAAAATATCACGGGGTGGTGCGCATTGTATGGGTGTGTGTTACATTACATTCACTAGGAGGAGTGAGAAAAACATCACGGGGTGGTGCGCATTGTATGGGTGTGTGTTACATTACATTCAATAGTAGCAGTGAGAAAATCATCACGAGTGGTGCGCATTGTATGGGTGTGTGTTACATTACATTCACTAGTAGGAGTCAGAAAAACATCACGGGGTGGTGCGCATTTTATGGGTGTGTGTTACATTAGATTCACTAGTAGGAGTGAGAAAAACATCACGGGGTGTTGCGCATTGTATGGGTGTGTGTTACATTAGATTCACTAGTAGGACTGAGAAAAACATCACGGGGTGGTGCGCATTGTATGGGTGTGTGTTACATTACATTCACTAGTAGGAGTGAGAAAAACATCACGGGGTGGTGCGCATTGTATGGGTGTGTGTTACATTACATTCACTAGTAGGAGTGAGAAAAACATCACGGGGTGGTGCGCATTGTATGGGTGTGTGTTACATTACATTCACTAGTAGCAGTGAGAAAAACATCACGGGTGGTGCGCATTGTATGGGTGTGTGTTACATTACATTCACTAGTAGGAGTGAGAAAAACATCACGGGGTGGTGCGCATTGTATGGGTGTGTGTTACATTAGATTCACTAGTAGGAGTGAGAAAAACATCACGGGGTGGTGCGCATTGTATGGGTGTGTGTTACATTAGATTCACTAGTAGTACTGAGAAAAACATCACGGGGTGGTGCGCATTGTATGGGTGTGTGTTACATTACATCCACTAGTAGGAGTGAGAAAAACATCACGGGGTGGTGCGCATTGTATGGGTGTGTGTTACATTACATTCACTAGTAGGAATGAGAAAAACATCACGGGGTGGTGCGCATTGTATCGGTGTGTGTTACATTACATACACTAATAGGAGTGAGAAAAACATCACGGGGTGGTGCGCATTGTATGGGTGTGTGTTACATTAGATTCACTAGTAGGAGTGAGAAAAACATCACGGGGTGGTGCGCATTGTATGGGTGTGTGTTACATTTCATTCACTAGTAGGAGTGAGAAAAACATCACGGGGTGGTGCGCATTGTATGGGTGTGTGTTACATTACATTCACTAGTAGGAGTGAGAAAAACATCACGGGGTGGTGCGCATTATATGGGTGTGTGTTACATTAAATTCACTAGTAGGAGTGAGAAAAACATTACGGGGTGGTGTGCATTGTATGGGTGTGTTTTACATTACATTCACTAGTAGGAGTGAGAAAAACATCACGGGGTGTGCGCATTGTATGGGTGTGTGTTACATTAGATTCACTAGTAGGAGTGAGAAAAACATCACGGGGTGGTGCGCATTGTATGGGTGTGTGTTACATTACATTCACTAGTAGGAGTGAGAAAAACATCACGGGGTGGTGCGCATTGTATGGGTGTGTGTTACATTACATTCACTAGTAGGAGTGAGAAAAACATCACGGGGTGGTGCGCATTGTATGGGTGTGTGTTACATTACATTCACTAATAGGAGTGAGAAAAACATCACGGGGTGGTGCGCATTGTATGGGTGTTTGTTACATTAGATTCACTAGTAGGAGTGAGAATATCATCACGGGGTGGTCCGCATTGTATGGGTGTGTGTTACATTACATTCACTAGTAGGAGTGAGAAAAACATCACGGGGTGGTGCGCATTGTATGGGTTTGTGTTACATTACATTCACTAGTAGGAGTGAGAAAAACATCACGGGGGGGGTGCGCATTGTATGGGTGTGTGTTACATTACATTCACTAGTAGGAGTGAGAAAAACATCACGGGGTGCTGTGAATCGGAGGGTCTGAATTAGGATAGGCAGTGAGTGGCAATGTAGAATGGAGAAAAGCACCGCGGGGTGGTCAGCATGGGGAGGTCAGGGATCATGCAGTGGCAATGTAGGATAGGTTTCTGAAAAACATCGCGGGGTGGTGGGCATTGTATGGGTGTGTGTTACATTACATTCACTAGTAGGAGTGAGAAAAATATCACGGGGTGGTGCGCATTGTATGGGTGTGTGTTACATTACATTCACTAGTAGGAGTGAGAAAAACATCACGGGGTGGTGCGCATTGTATGGGTTTGTGTTACATTACATTCACTAGTAGGAGTGAGAAAAACATCACGGGGTGGTGCGCATTGTATGGGTGTGTGTTACATTACATTCACTAGTAGGAGTGAGAAAAACATCACGGGGTGGTGCGCATTGTATGGGTGTGTGTTACATTACATTCACTAGTATCAGTGAGAAAAACATCACGGGTGGTGCGCATTGTATGGGTGTGTGTTACATTACATTCACTAGTAGGAGTGAGAAAAACATCACGGGGTGGTGCGCATTGTATGGGTGTGTGTTACATTACATTCACTAGTAGGAGTGAGAAAAACATCACGGGGTGGTGCGCATTGTATGGGTGTGTGTTACATTACATTCACTAGTAGGAGTGAGAAAAACATCACGGGGTGGTGCGCATTGTATGGGTGTGTGTTACATTACATTCACTAGTAGGAGTGAGAAAAACATCACGGGGTGGTGCGCATTGTACGGGTATGTGTTACATTACATTCACTAGTAGGAGTGAGAAAAACATCACGGGGTGTTGTGAATCGGAGGCTCTGAATTAGGATAGGCAGTGAGTGGCAATGTAGGATGGAGAAAAGCACCGCGGGGTGGTCAGCATGGGGAGGTCAGGGAACATGCAGTGGCAATGTAGGATAGGTTTCTGAAAAACATCGCGGGGTGGTGCGCATTGTATGGGTGTGTGTTACATTACATTCACTAGTAGGAGTGAGAAAAACATCACGGGGTGGTGCGCATTGTATGGGTGTGTGTTACATTACATTCACTAGTAGGAGTGAGAAAAACATCACGGGGTGGTGCGCATTGTATGGGTGTGTGTTACATTACATTCACTAATAGGAGTGAGAAAAACATCACGGGGTGGTGCGCATTGTATGGGTGTGTGTTACATTAGATTCACTAGTAGGAGTGAGAAAAACATCACGGGGTGGTGCGCATTGTATGGGTGTGTGTTACATTACATTCACTAGTAGGAGTGAGAAAAACATCACGGGGTGGTGCGCATTGTATGGGTGTGTGTTACATTACATTCACTAGTAGGAGTGAGAAAATCATCACGGGGTGGTGCGCATTGTATGGGTGTGTGTTACATTACATTCACTAGTAGGAGTGAGAAAAACATCACGGGGTGGTGCGCATTGTATGGGTGTTTGTTACATTAGATTCACGAAGTAGGAGTGAGAAAAACATCACGGGGTGGTGCGCATTGTATGGGTGTGTGTTACATTACATTCACTAGTAGGACTGAGAAAAACATCACGGGGTGGTGCACATTGTATGGGTGTGTGTTACATTACATTCACTAGTAGGAGTGAGAAAAACATCACGGGGTGGTGCGCATTGTATGGGTGTGCGTTACATTACATTCACTAGTAGGAGTGAGAAAAACATCACGGGGTGGTGCGCATTGTAAGGGTGTGTGTTACATTACATTCACTAGTAGGAGTGAGAAAAACATCACGGGGTGGTGCGCATTGTACGGGTGTGTGTTACATTACATTCACTAGTAGGAGTGAGAAAAACATCACGGGGTGGTGAGCATTTTATGGGTGTGTGTTACATTACATTCACTAGTAGGAGTGAGAAAAACATCACGGGGTGGTGCGCATTGTATGGGTGTGTGTTACATTACATTCACTAGTAGGAGTGAGAAAAACATCACGGGGTGGTGTGAATCGGAGGGTCTGAATTAGGATAGGCAGTGAGTGGCAATGTAGGATGGAGAAAAGCACCGCGGGGTGGTCAGCATGGGGAGGTCAGGGAACATGCAGTGGCAATGTAGGATAGGTTTATGAAAAACATCGAGGGGTGGTGCGCATTGTATGGGTGTGTGTTACATTACATTCACTAGTAGGAGTGAGAAAAACATCACGGGGTGGTGCGCATTGTATGGGTGTGTGTTACATTACATTCAGTAGTAGGAGTGAGAAAAACATCACGGGGTGGTGTGCATTGTATGGGTGTGTGTTACATTACATTCACTAATAGGAGTGAGAAAAACATCACGGGGCGGTGCGCATTGTATGGGTGTGTGTTACATTACATTCACTAGTAGGAGTGAGAAAAACATCACGGGGTGGTGCGCATTGTATGGGTGTGTGTTACATTACATTCACTAGTATCAGTGAGAAAAACATCACGGGTGGTGCGCATTGTATGGGTGTGTGTTACCTTACATTCACTAGTAGGAGTGAGAAAAACATCACGGGGTGGTGCGCATTGTACGGGTATGTGTTACATTACATTCACTAGTAGGAGTGAGAAAAACATCACGGGGTGTTGTGAATCGGAGGGTCTGAATTAGGATAGGCAGTGAGTGGCAATGTAGGATGGAGAAAAGCACCGCGGGGTGGTCAGCATTGGGAGGTCAGGGAACATGCAGTGGCAATGTAGGATAGGTTTCTGAAAAACATCGCGGGGTGGTGCGCATTGTATGGGTGTGTGTTACATTACATTCACTAGTAGGAGTGAGAAAAACATCACGGGGTGGTGCGCATTGTATGGGTGTGTGTTACATTACATTCACTAGTAGGAGTGAGAAAAACATCACGGGATGGTGCGCATTGTATGGGTGTGTGTTACATTACATTCACTAATAGGAGTGAGAAAAACATCACGGGGTGGTGCGCATTGTATGGGTGTGTGTTACATTAGATTCACTAGTGGGAGTGAGAAAAACATCACGGGGTGGTGCGCATTGTATGGGTGTGTGTTACATTACATTCACTAGTAGGAGTGAGAAAAACATCACGGGGTGGTGCGCATTGTATGGGTGTGTGTTACATTACATTCACTAGTAGGAGTGAGAAAATCATCACGGGGTGGTGCGCATTGTATGGGTGTGTGTTACATTACATTCACTAGTAGGAGTGAGAAAAACATCACGGGGTGGTGCGCATTGTATGGGTGTTTGTTACATTAGATTCACGAGTAGGAGTGAGAAAAACATCACCGGGTGGTGCGCATTGTATGGGTGTGTGTTACATTACATTCACTAGTAGGACTGAGAAAAACATCACGGGGTGGTGCGCATTGTATGGGTGTGTGTTACATTACATTCACTAGTAGGAGTGAGAAAAACATCACGGGGTGGTGCGCATTGTATGGGTGTGCGTTACATTACATTCACTAGTAGGAGTGAGAAAAACATCACGGGGTGGTGCGCATTGTATGGGTGTGTGTTACATTACATTCACTAGTAGGAGTGAGAAAAACATCACGGGGTGGTGCGCATTGTACGGGTGTGTGTTACATTACATTCACTAGTAGGAGTGAGAAAAACATCACGGGGTGGTGAGCATTTTATGGGTGTGTGTTACATTACATTCACTAGTAGGAGTGAGAAAAACATCACGGGGTGGTGCGCATTGTATGGGTGTGTGTTACATTACATTCACTAGTAGGAGTGACAAAAACATCACGGGGTGGTGTGAATCGGAGGGTCTGAATTAGGATAGGCAGTGAGTGTCAATGTAGGATGGAGAAAAGCACCGCGGGGTGGTCAGCATGGGGAGGTCAGGGAACATGCAGTGGCAATGTAGGATAGGTTTCTGAAAAACATCGCGGGGTGGTGCGCATTGTATGGGTGTGTGTTACATTACATTCACTAGTAGGAGTGAGAAAAACATCACGGGGTGGTGCGCATTGTATGGGTGTGTGTTACATTACATTCAGTAGTAGGAGTGAGAAAAACATCACGGGGTGGTGTGCATTGTATGGGTGTGTGTTACATTACATTCACTAATAGGAGTGAGAAAAACATCACGGGGTGGTGCGCATTGTATGGGTGTGTGTTACATTACATTCACTAGTAGCAGTGAGAAAAACATCACGAGTGGTGCGCATTGTATGGGTGTGTGTTACATTACATTCACTAGTAGGAGTGAGAAAAACATCACGGGGTGGTGCGCATTGTATGGGTGTGTGTTACATTAGATTCACTAGTAGGAGTGAGAAAAACATCACGGGGTGTTGCGCATTGTATGGGTGTGTGTTACATTAGATTCACTAGTAGGACTGAGAAAAACATCACGGGGTGGTGCGCATTGTATGGGTGTGTGTTACATTACATTCACTAGTAGGAGTGAGAAAAACATCACGGGGTGGTGCGCATTGTATGGGTGTGTGTTACATTACATTCACTAGTAGGAGTGAGAAAAACATCACGGGGTGGTGCGCATTGTATGGGTGTGTGTTACATTACATTCACTAGTAGGAGTGAGAAAAACATCACGGGATGGTGCGCATTGTATGGGTGTGTGTTACATTACATTCACTAATAGGAGTGAGAAAAACATCACGGGGTGGTGCGCATTGTATGGGTGTGTGTTACATTAGATTCACTAGTGGGAGTGAGAAAAACATCACGGGGTGGTGCGCATTGTATGGGTGTGTGTTACATTACATTCACTAGTAGGAGTGAGAAAAACATCACGGGGTGGTGCGCATTGTATGGGTGTGTGTTACATTACATTCACTAGTAGGAGTGAGAAAATCATCACGGGGTGGTGCGCATTGTATGGGTGTGTGTTACATTACATTCACTAGTAGGAGTGAGAAAAACATCACGGGGTGGTGCGCATTGTATGGGTGTTTGTTACATTAGATTCACGAGTAGGAGTGAGAAAAACATCACCGGGTGGTGCGCATTGTATGGGTGTGTGTTACATTACATTCACTAGTAGGACTGAGAAAAACATCACGGGGTGGTGCGCATTGTATGGGTGTGTGTTACATTACATTCACTAGTAGGAGTGAGAAAAACATCACGGGGTGGTGCGCATTGTATGGGTGTGCGTTACATTACATTCACTAGTAGGAGTGAGAAAAACATCACGGGGTGGTGCGCATTGTATGGGTGTGTGTTACATTACATTCACTAGTAGGAGTGAGAAAAACATCACGGGGTGGTGCGCATTGTACGGGTGTGTGTTACATTACATTCACTAGTAGGAGTGAGAAAAACATCACGGGGTGGTGAGCATTTTATGGGTGTGTGTTACATTACATTCACTAGTAGGAGTGAGAAAAACATCACGGGGTGGTGCGCATTGTATGGGTGTGTGTTACATTACATTCACTAGTAGGAGTGACAAAAACATCACGGGGTGGTGTGAATCGGAGGGTCTGAATTAGGATAGGCAGTGAGTGTCAATGTAGGATGGAGAAAAGCACCGCGGGGTGGTCAGCATGGGGAGGTCAGGGAACATGCAGTGGCAATGTAGGATAGGTTTCTGAAAAACATCGCGGGGTGGTGCGCATTGTATGGGTGTGTGTTACATTACATTCACTAGTAGGAGTGAGAAAAACATCACGGGGTGGTGCGCATTGTATGGGTGTGTGTTACATTACATTCAGTAGTAGGAGTGAGAAAAACATCACGGGGTGGTGTGCATTGTATGGGTGTGTGTTACATTACATTCACTAATAGGAGTGAGAAAAACATCACGGGGTGGTGCGCATTGTATGGGTGTGTGTTACATTACATTCACTAGTAGCAGTGAGAAAAACATCACGAGTGGTGCGCATTGTATGGGTGTGTGTTACATTACATTCACTAGTAGGAGTGAGAAAAACATCACGGGGTGGTGCGCATTGTATGGGTGTGTGTTACATTAGATTCACTAGTAGGAGTGAGAAAAACATCACGGGGTGTTGCGCATTGTATGGGTGTGTGTTACATTAGATTCACTAGTAGGACTGAGAAAAACATCACGGGGTGGTGCGCATTGTATGGGTGTGTGTTACATTACATTCACTAGTAGGAGTGAGAAAAACATCACGGGGTGGTGCGCATTGTATGGGTGTGTGTTACATTACATTCACTAGTAGGAGTGAGAAAAACATCACGGGGTGGTGCGCATTGTATGGGTGTGTGTTACATTACATTCACTAGTAGCAGTGAGAAAAACATCACGGGTGGTGCGCATTGTATGGGTGTGTGTTACATTACATTCACTAGTAGGAGTGAGAAAAACATCACGGGGTGGTGCGCATTGTATGGGTGTGTGTTACATTAGATTCACTAGTAGGAGAGAGAAAAACATCACGGGGTGGTGCGCATTGTATGGGTGTGTGTTACATTAGATTCACTAGTAGTACTGAGAAAAACATCACGGGGTGGTGCGCATTGTATGGGTGTGTGTTACATTACATCCACTAGTAGGAGTGAGAAAAACATCACGGGGTGGTGCGCATTGTATGGGTGTGTGTTACATTTCATTCACTAGTAGGAGTGAGAAAAACATCACGGGGTGGTGCGCATTGTATGGGTGTGTGTTACATTACATTCACTAGTAGGAGTGACAAAAACATCACGGGGTGGTGCGCATTATATGGGTGTGTGTTACATTAAATTCACTAGTAGGAGTGAGAAAAACATTACGGGGTGGTGTGCATTGTATGGGTGTGTTTTACATTACATTCAGTAGTAGGAGTGAGAAAAACATCACGGGGTGTGCGCATTGTATGGGTGTGTGTTACATTAGATTCACTAGTAGGAGTGAGAAAAACATCACGGGGTGGTGCGCATTGTATGGGTGTGTGTTACATTACATTCACTAGTAGGAGTGAGAAAAACATCACGGGGTGGTGCGCATTGTATGGGTGTGTGTTACATTACATTCACTAGTAGGAGTGAGAAAAACATCACGGGGTGGTGCGCATTGTATGGGTGTGTGTTACATTACATTCACTAGTAGGAGTGAGAAAAACATCACGGGGTGGTGCGCATTGTATGGGTGTTTGTTACATTAGATTCACTAGTAGGAGTGAGAAAATCATCACGGGGTGGTCCGCATTGTATGGGTGTGTGTTACATTACATTCACTAGTAGGAGTGAGAAAAACATCACGGGGTGGTGCGCATTGTATGGGTTTGTGTTACATTACATTCACTAGTAGGAGTGAGAAAAACATCACGGGGGGGGTGCGCATTGTATGGGTGTGTGTTACATTACATTCACTAGTAGGAGTGAGAAAAACATCACGGGGTGCTGTGAATCGGAGGGTCTGAAATAGGATAGGCAGTGAGTGGCAATGTAGGATGGAGAAAAGCATCGCGGGGTGGTCAGCATGGGGAGGTCAGGGATCATGCAGTGGCAATGTAGGATAGGTTTCTGAAAAACATCGCGGGGTGGTGGGCATTGTATGGGTGTGTGTTACATTACATTCACTAGTAGGAGTGAGAAAAATATCACGGGGTGGTGCGCATTGTATGGGTGTGTGTTACATTACATTCACTAGTAGGAGTGAGAAAAACATCACGGGGTGGTGCGCATTGTATGGGTTTGTGTTACATTACATTCACTAGTAGGAGTGAGAAAAACATCACGGGGTGGTGCGCATTGTATGGGTGTGTGTTACATTACATTCACTAGTAGGAGTGAGAAAAACATCACGGGGTGGTGCGCATTGTATGGGTGTGTGTTACATTACATTCACTAGTATCAGTGAGAAAAACATCACGGGTGGTGCGCATTGTATGGGTGTGTGTTACATTACATTCACTAGTAGGAGTGAGAAAAACATCACGGGGTGGTGCGCATTGTATGGGTGTGTGTTACATTACATTCACTAGTAGGAGTGAGAAAAACATCACGGGGTGGTGCGCATTGTATGGGTGTGTGTTACATTACATTCACTAGTAGGAGTGAGAAAAACATCACGGGGTGGTGCGCATTGTATGGGTGTGTGTTACATTACATTCACTAGTAGGAGTGAGAAAAACATCACGGGGTGGTGCGCATTGTACGGGTATGTGTTACATTACATTCACTAGTAGGAGTGAGAAAAACATCACGGGGTGTTGTGAATCGGAGGCTCTGAATTAGGATAGGCAGTGAGTGGCAATGTAGGATGGAGAAAAGCACCGCGGGGTGGTCAGCATGGGGAGGTCAGGGAACATGCAGTGGCAATGTAGGATAGGTTTCTGAAAAACATCGCGGGGTGGTGCGCATTGTATGGGTGTGTGTTACATTACATTCACTAGTAGGAGTGAGAAAAACATCACGGGGTGGTGCGCATTGTATGGGTGTGTGTTACATTACATTCACGAGTAGGAGTGAGAAAAACATCACGGGGTGGTGCGCATTGTATGGGTGTGTGTTACATTAGATTCACTAGTAGGAGTGAGAAAAACATCACGGGGTGGTGCGCATTGTATGGGTGTGTGTTACATTACTTTCACTAGTAGGAGTGAGAAAAACATCACGGGGTGGTGCGCATTGTATGGGTGTGTGTTACATTACATTCACTAGTAGGAGTGAGAAAATCATCACGGGGTGGTGCGCATTGTATGGGTGTGTGTTACATTACATTCACTAGTAGGAGTGAGAAAAACATCACGGGGTGGTGCGCATTGTATGGGTGTTTGTTACATTAGATTCACGAGTAGGAGTGAGAAAAACATCACGGGGTGGTGCGCATTGTATGGGTGTGTGTTACATTACATTCACTAGTAGGACTGAGAAAAACATCACGGGGTGGTGCACATTGTATGGGTGTGTGTTACATTACATTCACTAGTAGGAGTGAGAAAAATATCACGGGGTGGTGCGCATTGTATGGGTGTGCGTTACATTACATTCACTAGTAGGAGTGAGAAAAACATCACGGGGTGGTGCGCATTGTAAGGGTGTGTGTTACATTACATTCACTAGTAGGAGTGAGAAAAACATCACGGGGTGGTGCGCATTGTACGGGTGTGTGTTACATTACATTCACTAGTAGGAGTGAGAAAAACATCACGGGGTGGTGAGCATTTTATGGGTGTGTGTTACATTACATTCACTAGTAGGAGTGAGAAAAACATCACGGGGTGGTGCGCATTGTATGGGTGTGTGTTACATTACATTCACTAGTAGGAGTGAGAAAAACATCACGGGGTGGTGTGAATCGGAGGGTCTGAATTAGGATAGGCAGTGAGTGGCAATGTAGGATGGAGAAAAGCACCGCGGGGTGGTCAGCATGGGGAGGTCAGGGAACATGCAGTGGCAATGTAGGATAGGTTTCTGAAAAACATCGCGGGGTGGTGCGCATTGTATGGGTGTGTGTTACATTACATTCACTAGTAGGAGTGAGAAAAACATCACGGGGTGGTGCGCATTGTATGGGTGTGTGTTACATTACATTCACTAGTAGGAGTGAGAAAAACATCACGGGGTGGTGCGCATTGTATGGGTGTGTGTTACATTACATTCACTAGTAGGAGTGAGAAAAACATCACGGGGTGGTGCGCATTGTATGGGTGTTTGTTACATTAGATTCACTAGTAGGAGTGAGAAAATCATCACGGGGTGGTCCGCATTGTATGGGTGTGTGTTACATTACATTCACTAGTAGGAGTGAGAAAAACATCACGGGGTGGTGCGCATTGTATGGGTTTGTGTTACATTACATTCACTAGTAGGAGTGAGAAAAACATCACGGGGGGGGTGCGCATTGTATGGGTGTGTGTTACATTACATTCACTAGTAGGAGTGAGAAAAACATCACGGGGTGCTGTGAATCGGAGGGTCTGAATTAGGATAGGCAGTGAGTGGCAATGTAGGATGGAGAAAAGCACCGCGGGGTGGTCAGCATGGGGAGGTCAGGGATCATGCAGTGGCAATGTAGGATAGGTTTCTGAAAAACATCGCGGGGTGGTGGGCATTGTATGGGTGTGTGTTACATTACATTCACTAGTAGGAGTGAGAAAAATATCACGGGGTGGTGCGCATTGTATGGGTGTGTGTTACATTACATTCACTAGTAGGAGTGAGAAAAACATCACGGGGTGGTGCGCATTGTATGGGTTTGTGTTACATTACATTCACTAGTAGGAGTGAGAAAAACATCACGGGGTGGTGCGCATTGTATGGGTGTGTGTTACATTACATTCACTAGTAGGAGTGAGAAAAACATCACGGGGTGGTGCGCATTGTATGGGTGTGTGTTACATTACATTCACTAGTATCAGTGAGAAAAACATCACGGGTGGTGCGCATTGTATGGGTGTGTGTTACATTACATTCACTAGTAGGAGTGAGAAAAACATCACGGGGTGGTGCGCATTGTATGGGTGTGTGTTACATTACATTCACTAGTAGGAGTGAGAAAAACATCACGGGGTGGTGCGCATTGTATGGGTGTGTGTTACATTACATTCACTAGTAGGAGTGAGAAAAACATCACGGTGTGGTGCGCATTGTATGGGTGTGTGTTACATTACATTCACTAGTAGGAGTGAGAAAAACATCACGGGGTGGTGCGCATTGTACGGGTATGTGTTACATTACATTCACTAGTAGGAGTGAGAAAAACATCACGGGGTGTTGTGAATCGGAGGCTCTGAATTAGGATAGGCAGTGAGTGGCAATGTAGGATGGAGAAAAGCACCGCGGGGTGGTCAGCATGGGGAGGTCAGGGAACATGCAGTGGCAATGTAGGATAGGTTTCTGAAAAACATCGCGGGGTGGTGCGCATTGTATGGGTGTGTGTTACATTACATTCACTAGTAGGAGTGAGAAAAACATCACGGGGTGGTGCGCATTGTATGGGTGTGTGTTACATTACATTCACTAGTAGGAGTGAGAAAAACATCACGGGGTGGTGCGCATTGTATGGGTGTGTGTTACATTACATTCACTAATAGGAGTGAGAAAAACATCACGGGGTGGTGCGCATTGTATGGGTGTGTGTTACATTAGATTCACTAGTAGGAGTGACAAAAACATCACGGGGTGGTGCGCATTATATGGGTGTGTGTTACATTAAATTCACTAGTAGGAGTGAGAAAAACATTACGGGGTGGTGTGCATTGTATGGGTGTGTTTTACATTACATTCAGTAGTAGGAGTGAGAAAAACATCACGGGGTGTGCGCATTGTATGGGTGTGTGTTACATTAGATTCACTAGTAGGAGTGAGAAAAACATCACGGGGTGGTGCGCATTGTATGGGTGTGTGTTACATTACATTCACTAGTAGGAGTGAGAAAAACATCACGGGGTGGTGCGCATTGTATGGGTGTGTGTTACATTACATTCACTAGTAGGAGTGAGAAAAACATCACGGGGTGGTGCGCATTGTATGGGTGTGTGTTACATTACATTCACTAGTAGGAGTGAGAAAAACATCACGGGGTGGTGCGCATTGTATGGGTGTTTGTTACATTAGATTCACTAGTAGGAGTGAGAAAATCATCACGGGGTGGTCCGCATTGTATGGGTGTGTGTTACATTACATTCACTAGTAGGAGTGAGAAAAACATCACGGGGTGGTGCGCATTGTATGGGTTTGTGTTACATTACATTCACTAGTAGGAGTGAGAAAAACATCACGGGGGGGGTGCGCATTGTATGGGTGTGTGTTACATTACATTCACTAGTAGGAGTGAGAAAAACATCACGGGGTGCTGTGAATCGGAGGGTCTGAAATAGGATAGGCAGTGAGTGGCAATGTAGGATGGAGAAAAGCATCGCGGGGTGGTCAGCATGGGGAGGTCAGGGATCATGCAGTGGCAATGTAGGATAGGTTTCTGAAAAACATCGCGGGGTGGTGGGCATTGTATGGGTGTGTGTTACATTACATTCACTAGTAGGAGTGAGAAAAATATCACGGGGTGGTGCGCATTGTATGGGTGTGTGTTACATTACATTCACTAGTAGGAGTGAGAAAAACATCACGGGGTGGTGCGCATTGTATGGGTTTGTGTTACATTACATTCACTAGTAGGAGTGAGAAAAACATCACGGGGTGGTGCGCATTGTATGGGTGTGTGTTACATTACATTCACTAGTAGGAGTGAGAAAAACATCACGGGGTGGTGCGCATTGTATGGGTGTGTGTTACATTACATTCACTAGTATCAGTGAGAAAAACATCACGGGTGGTGCGCATTGTATGGGTGTGTGTTACATTACATTCACTAGTAGGAGTGAGAAAAACATCACGGGGTGGTGCGCATTGTATGGGTGTGTGTTACATTACATTCACTAGTAGGAGTGAGAAAAACATCACGGGGTGGTGCGCATTGTATGGGTGTGTGTTACATTACATTCACTAGTAGGAGTGAGAAAAACATCACGGGGTGGTGCGCATTGTATGGGTGTGTGTTACATTACATTCACTAGTAGGAGTGAGAAAAACATCACGGGGTGGTGCGCATTGTACGGGTATGTGTTACATTACATTCACTAGTAGGAGTGAGAAAAACATCACGGGGTGTTGTGAATCGGAGGCTCTGAATTAGGATAGGCAGTGAGTGGCAATGTAGGATGGAGAAAAGCACCGCGGGGTGGTCAGCATGGGGAGGTCAGGGAACATGCAGTGGCAATGTAGGATAGGTTTCTGAAAAACATCGCGGGGTGGTGCGCATTGTATGGGTGTGTGTTACATTACATTCACTAGTAGGAGTGAGAAAAACATCACGGGGTGGTGCGCATTGTATGGGTGTGTGTTACATTACATTCACGAGTAGGAGTGAGAAAAACATCACGGGGTGGTGCGCATTGTATGGGTGTGTGTTACATTAGATTCACTAGTAGGAGTGAGAAAAACATCACGGGGTGGTGCGCATTGTATGGGTGTGTGTTACATTACTTTCACTAGTAGGAGTGAGAAAAACATCACGGGGTGGTGCGCATTGTATGGGTGTGTGTTACATTACATTCACTAGTAGGAGTGAGAAAATCATCACGGGGTGGTGCGCATTGTATGGGTGTGTGTTACATTACATTCACTAGTAGGAGTGAGAAAAACATCACGGGGTGGTGCGCATTGTATGGGTGTTTGTTACATTAGATTCACGAGTAGGAGTGAGAAAAACATCACGGGGTGGTGCGCATTGTATGGGTGTGTGTTACATTACATTCACTAGTAGGACTGAGAAAAACATCACGGGGTGGTGCACATTGTATGGGTGTGTGTTACATTACATTCACTAGTAGGAGTGAGAAAAATATCACGGGGTGGTGCGCATTGTATGGGTGTGCGTTACATTACATTCACTAGTAGGAGTGAGAAAAACATCACGGGGTGGTGCGCATTGTAAGGGTGTGTGTTACATTACATTCACTAGTAGGAGTGAGAAAAACATCACGGGGTGGTGCGCATTGTACGGGTGTGTGTTACATTACATTCACTAGTAGGAGTGAGAAAAACATCACGGGGTGGTGAGCATTTTATGGGTGTGTGTTACATTACATTCACTAGTAGGAGTGAGAAAAACATCACGGGGTGGTGCGCATTGTATGGGTGTGTGTTACATTACATTCACTAGTAGGAGTGAGAAAAACATCACGGGGTGGTGTGAATCGGAGGGTCTGAATTAGGATAGGCAGTGAGTGGCAATGTAGGATGGAGAAAAGCACCGCGGGGTGGTCAGCATGGGGAGGTCAGGGAACATGCAGTGGCAATGTAGGATAGGTTTCTGAAAAACATCGCGGGGTGGTGCGCATTGTATGGGTGTGTGTTACATTACATTCACTAGTAGGAGTGAGAAAAACATCACGGGGTGGTGCGCATTGTATGGGTGTGTGTTACATTACATTCACTAGTAGGAGTGAGAAAAACATCACGGGGTGGTGCGCATTGTATGGGTGTGTGTTACATTACATTCACTAGTAGGAGTGAGAAAAACATCACGGGGTGGTGCGCATTGTATGGGTGTTTGTTACATTAGATTCACTAGTAGGAGTGAGAAAATCATCACGGGGTGGTCCGCATTGTATGGGTGTGTGTTACATTACATTCACTAGTAGGAGTGAGAAAAACATCACGGGGTGGTGCGCATTGTATGGGTTTGTGTTACATTACATTCACTAGTAGGAGTGAGAAAAACATCACGGGGGGGGTGCGCATTGTATGGGTGTGTGTTACATTACATTCACTAGTAGGAGTGAGAAAAACATCACGGGGTGCTGTGAATCGGAGGGTCTGAATTAGGATAGGCAGTGAGTGGCAATGTAGGATGGAGAAAAGCACCGCGGGGTGGTCAGCATGGGGAGGTCAGGGATCATGCAGTGGCAATGTAGGATAGGTTTCTGAAAAACATCGCGGGGTGGTGGGCATTGTATGGGTGTGTGTTACATTACATTCACTAGTAGGAGTGAGAAAAATATCACGGGGTGGTGCGCATTGTATGGGTGTGTGTTACATTACATTCACTAGTAGGAGTGAGAAAAACATCACGGGGTGGTGCGCATTGTATGGGTTTGTGTTACATTACATTCACTAGTAGGAGTGAGAAAAACATCACGGGGTGGTGCGCATTGTATGGGTGTGTGTTACATTACATTCACTAGTAGGAGTGAGAAAAACATCACGGGGTGGTGCGCATTGTATGGGTGTGTGTTACATTACATTCACTAGTATCAGTGAGAAAAACATCACGGGTGGTGCGCATTGTATGGGTGTGTGTTACATTACATTCACTAGTAGGAGTGAGAAAAACATCACGGGGTGGTGCGCATTGTATGGGTGTGTGTTACATTACATTCACTAGTAGGAGTGAGAAAAACATCACGGGGTGGTGCGCATTGTATGGGTGTGTGTTACATTACATTCACTAGTAGGAGTGAGAAAAACATCACGGGGTGGTGCGCATTGTATGGGTGTGTGTTACATTACATTCACTAGTAGGAGTGAGAAAAACATCACGGGGTGGTGCGCATTGTACGGGTATGTGTTACATTACATTCACTAGTAGGAGTGAGAAAAACATCACGGGGTGTTGTGAATCGGAGGCTCTGAATTAGGATAGGCAGTGAGTGGCAATGTAGGATGGAGAAAAGCACCGCGGGGTGGTCAGCATGGGGAGGTCAGGGAACATGCAGTGGCAATGTAGGATAGGTTTCTGAAAAACATCGCGGGGTGGTGCGCATTGTATGGGTGTGTGTTACATTACATTCACTAGTAGGAGTGAGAAAAACATCACGGGGTGGTGCGCATTGTATGGGTGTGTGTTACATTACATTCACTAGTAGGAGTGAGAAAAACATCACGGGGTGGTGCGCATTGTATGGGTGTGTGTTACATTACATTCACTAATAGGAGTGAGAAAAACATCACGGGGTGGTGCGCATTGTATGGGTGTGTGTTACATTAGATTCACTAGTAGGAGTGAGAAAAACATCACGGGGTGGTGCGCATTGTATGGGTGTGTGTTACATTACTTTCACTAGTAGGAGTGAGAAAAACATCACGGGGTGGTGCGCATTGTATGGGTGTGTGTTACATTACATTCACTAGTAGGAGTGAGAAAATCATCACGGGGTGGTGCGCATTGTATGGGTGTGTGTTACATTACATTCACTAGTAGGAGTGAGAAAAACATCACGGGGTGGTGCGCATTGTATGGGTGTTTGTTACATTAGATTCACGAGTAGGAGTGAGAAAAACATCACGGGGTGGTGCGCATTGTATGGGTGTGTGTTACATTACATTCACTAGTAGGACTGAGAAAAACATCACGGGGTGGTGCACATTGTATGGGTGTGTGTTACATTAGATTCACTAGTAGGAGTGAGAAAAACATCACGGGGTGGTGCGCATTGTATGGGTGTGCGTTACATTACATTCACTAGTAGGAGTGAGAAAAACATCACGGGGTGGTGCGCATTGTAAGGGTGTGTGTTACATTACATTCACTAGTAGGAGTGAGAAAAACATCACGGGGTGGTGCGCATTGTACGGGTGTGTGTTACATTACATTCACTAGTAGGAGTGAGAAAAACATCACGGGGTGGTGAGCATTTTATGGGTGTGTGTTACATTACATTCACTAGTATGAGTGAGAAAAACATCACGGGGTGGTGCGCATTGTATGGGTGTGTGTTACATTACATTCACTAGTAGGAGTGAGAAAAACATCACGGGGTGGTGTGAATCGGAGGGTCTGAATTAGGATAGGCAGTGAGTGGCAATGTAGGATGGAGAAAAGCACCGCGGGGTGGTCAGCATGGGGAGGTCAGGGAACATGCAGTGGCAATGTAGGATAGGTTTCTGAAAAACATCGCGGGGTGGTGCGCATTGTATGGGTGTGTGTTACATTACATTCACTAGTAGGAGTGAGAAAAACATCACGGGGTGGTGCGCATTGTATGGGTGTGTGTTACATTACATTCACTAGTAGGAGTGAGAAAAACATCACGGGGTGGTGCGCATTGTATGGGTGTGTGTTACATTACATTCACTAGTAGGAGTGAGAAAAACATCACGGGGTGGTGCGCATTGTATGGGTGTTTGTTACATTAGATTCACTAGTAGGAGTGAGAAAATCATCACGGGGTGGTCCGCATTGTATGGGTGTGTGTTACATTACATTCACTAGTAGGAGTGAGAAAAACATCACGGGGTGGTGCGCATTGTATGGGTTTGTGTTACATTACATTCACTAGTAGGAGTGAGAAAAACATCACGGGGGGGGTGCGCATTGTATGGGTGTGTGTTACATTACATTCACTAGTAGGAGTGAGAAAAACATCACGGGGTGCTGTGAATCGGAGGGTCTGAATTAGGATAGGCAGTGAGTGGCAATGTAGGATGGAGAAAAGCACCGCGGGGTGGTCAGCATGGGGAGGTCAGGGATCATGCAGTGGCAATGTAGGATAGGTTTCTGAAAAACATCGCGGGGTGGTGGGCATTGTATGGGTGTGTGTTACATTACATTCACTAGTAGGAGTGAGAAAAATATCACGGGGTGGTGCGCATTGTATGGGTGTGTGTTACATTACATTCACTAGTAGGAGTGAGAAAAACATCACGGGGTGGTGCGCATTGTATGGGTTTGTGTTACATTACATTCACTAGTAGGAGTGAGAAAAACATCACGGGGTGGTGCGCATTGTATGGGTGTGTGTTACATTACATTCACTAGTAGGAGTGAGAAAAACATCACGGGGTGGTGCGCATTGTATGGGTGTGTGTTACATTACATTCACTAGTATCAGTGAGAAAAACATCACGGGTGGTGCGCATTGTATGGGTGTGTGTTACATTACATTCACTAGTAGGAGTGAGAAAAACATCACGGGGTGGTGCGCATTGTATGGGTGTGTGTTACATTACATTCACTAGTAGGAGTGAGAAAAACATCACGGGGTGGTGCGCATTGTATGGGTGTGTGTTACATTACATTCACTAGTAGGAGTGAGAAAAACATCACGGGGTGGTGCGCATTGTATGGGTGTGTGTTACATTACATTCACTAGTCGGAGTGAGAAAAACATCACGGGGTGGTGCGCATTGTACGGGTATGTGTTACATTACATTCACTAGTAGGAGTGAGAAAAACATCACGGGGTGTTGTGAATCGGAGGCTCTGAATTAGGATAGGCAGTGAGTGGCAATGTAGGATGGAGAAAAGCACCGCGGGGTGGTCAGCATGGGGAGGTCAGGGAACATGCAGTGGCAATGTAGGATAGGTTTCTGAAAAACATCGCGGGGTGGTGCGCATTGTATGGGTGTGTGTTACATTACATTCACTAGTAGGAGTGAGAAAAACATCACGGGGTGGTGCGCATTGTATGGGTGTGTGTTACATTACATTCACTAGTAGGAGTGAGAAAAACATCACGGGGTGGTGCGCATTGTATGGGTGTGTGTTACATTACATTCACTAATAGGAGTGAGAAAAACATCACGGGGTGGTGCGCATTGTATGGGTGTGTGTTACATTAGATTCACTAGTAAGAGTGAGAAAAACATCACGGGGTGGTGCGCATTGTATGGGTGTGTGTTACATTACTTTCACTAGTAGGAGTGAGAAAAACATCACGGGGTGGTGCGCATTGTATGGGTGTGTGTTACATTACATTCACTAGTAGGAGTGAGAAAATCATCACGGGGTGGTGCGCATTGTATGGGTGTGTGTTACATTACATTCACTAGTAGGAGTGAGAAAAACATCACGGGGTGGTGCGCATTGTATGGGTGTTTGTTACATTAGATTCACGAGTAGGAGTGAGAAAAACATCACGGGGTGGTGCGCATTGTATGGGTGTGTGTTACATTACATTCACTAGTAGGACTGAGAAAAACATCACGGGGTGGTGCACATTGTATGGGTGTGTGTTACATTACATTCACTAGTAGGAGTGAGAAAAACATCACGGGGTGGTGCGCATTGTATGGGTGTGCGTTACATTACATTCACTAGTAGGAGTGAGAAAAACATCACGGGGTGGTGCGCATTGTAAGGGTGTGTGTTACATTACATTCACTAGTAGGAGTGAGAAAAACATCACGGGGTGGTGCGCATTGTACGGGTGTGTGTTACATTACATTCACTAGTAGGAGTGAGAAAAACATCACGGGGTGGTGAGCATTTTATGGGTGTGTGTTACATTACATTCACTAGTATGAGTGAGAAAAACATCACGGGGTGGTGCGCATTGTATGGGTGTGTGTTACATTACATTCACTAGTAGGAGTGAGAAAAACATCACGGGGTGGTGTGAATCGGAGGGTCTGAATTAGGATAGGCAGTGAGTGGCAATGTAGGATGGAGAAAAGCACCGCGGGGTGGTCAGCATGGGGAGGTCAGGGAACATGCAGTGGCAATGTAGGATAGGTTTCTGAAAAACATCGCGGGGTGGTGCGCATTGTATGGGTGTGTGTTACATTACATTCACTAGTAGGAGTGAGAAAAACATCACGGGGTGGTGCGCATTGTATGGGTGTGTGTTACATTACATTCAGTAGTAGGAGTGAGAAAAACATCACGGGGTGGTGTGCATTGTATGGGTGTGTGTTACATTACATTCACTAATAGGAGTGAGAAAAACATCACGGGGCGGTGCGCATTGTATGGGTGTGTGTTACATTACATTCACTAGTAGGAGTGAGAAAAACATCACGGGGTGGTGCGCATTGTATGGGTGTGTGTTACATTACATTCACTAGTATCAGTGAGAAAAACATCACGGGTGGTGCGCATTGTATGGGTGTGTGTTACATTACATTCACTAGTAGGAGTGAGAAAAACATCACGGGGTGGTGCGCATTGTACGGGTATGTGTTACATTACATTCACTAGTAGGAGTGAGAAAAACATCACGGGGTGTTGTGAATCGGAGGGTCTGAATTAGGATAGGCAGTGAGTGGCAATGTAGGATGGAGAAAAGCACCGCGGGGTGGTCAGCATGGGGAGGTCAGGGAACATGCAGTGGCAATGTAGGATAGGTTTCTGAAAAACATCGCGGGGTGGTGCGCATTTTATGGGTGTGTGTTACATTACATTCACTAGTAGGAGTGAGAAAAACATCACGGGGTGGTGCGCATTGTATGGGTGTGTGTTACATTACATTCACTAGTAGGAGTGAGAAAAACATCACGGGATGGTGCGCATTGTATGGGTGTGTGTTACATTACATTCACTAATAGGAGTGAGAAAAACATCACGGGGTGGTGCGCATTGTATGGGTGTGTGTTACATTAGATTCACTAGTGGGAGTGAGAAAAACATCACGGGGTGGTGCGCATTGTATGGGTGTGTGTTACATTACATTCACTAGTAGGAGTGAGAAAAACATCACGGGGTGGTGCGCATTGTATGGGTGTGTGTTACATTACATTCACTAGTAGGAGTGAGAAAATCATCACGGGGTGGTGCGCATTGTATGGGTGTGTGTTACATTACATTCACTAGTAGGAGTGAGAAAAACATCACGGGGTGGTGCGCATTGTATGGGTGTTTGTTACATTAGATTCACGAGTAGGAGTGAGAAAAACATCACCGGGTGGTGCGCATTGTATGGGTGTGTGTTACATTACATTCACTAGTAGGACTGAGAAAAACATCACGGGGTGGTGCACATTGTATGGGTGTGTGTTACATTACATTCACTAGTAGGAGTGAGAAAAACATCACGGGGTGGTGCGCATTGTATGGGTGTGCGTTACATTACATTCACTAGTAGGAGTGAGAAAAACATCACGGGGTGGTGCGCATTGTATGGGTGTGTGTTACATTAGATTCACTAGTGGGAGTGAGAAAAACATCACGGGGTGGTGCGCATTGTATGGGTGTGTGTTACATTACATTCACTAGTAGGAGTGAGAAAAACATCACGGGGTGGTGCGCATTGTATGGGTGTGTGTTACATTACATTCACTAGTAGGAGTGAGAAAATCATCACGGTGTGGTGCGCATTGTATGGGTGTGTGTTACATTACATTCACTAGTAGGAGTGAGAAAAACATCACGGGGTGGTGCGCATTGTATGGGTGTTTGTTACATTAGATTCACGAGTAGGAGTGAGAAAAACATCACCGAGTGGTGCGCATTGTATGGGTGTGTGTTACATTACATTCACTAGTAGGACTGAGAAAAACATCACGGGGTGGTGCACATTGTATGGGTGAGTGTTACATTACATTCACTAGTAGGAGTGAGAAAAACATCACGGGGTGGTGCGCATTGTACGGGTGTGTGTTACATTACATTCACTAGTAGGAGTGAGAAAAACATCACGGGGTGGTGAGCATTTTATGGGTGTGTGTTACATTACATTCACTAGTAGGAGTGAGAAAAACATCACGGGGTGGTGCGCATTGTATGGGTGTGTGTTACATTACATTCACTAGTAGGAGTGACAAAAACATCACGGGGTGGTGTGAATCGGAGGGTCTGAATTAGGATAGGCAGTGAGTGTCAATGTAGGATGGAGAAAAGCACCGCGGGGTGGTCAGCATGGGGAGGTCAGGGAACATGCAGTGGCAATGTAGGATAGGTTTCTGAAAAACATCGCGGGGTGGTGCGCATTGTATGGGTGTGTGTTACATTAGATTCACTAGTAGGAGTGAGAAAAACATCACGGGGTGGTGCGCATTGTATGGGTGTGTGTTACATTACATTCAGTAGTAGGAGTGAGAAAAACATCACGGGGTGGTGTGCATTGTATGGGTGTGTGTTACATTACATTCACTAATAGGAGTGAGAAAAACATCACGGGGTGGTGCGCATTGTATGGGTGTGTGTTACATTAGATTCACTAGTAGGAGTGAGAAAAACATCACAGGGTGGTGCGCATTGTATGGGTGTGTGTTACATTTCATTCACTAGTACGAGTGAGAAAAACATCACGGGGTGGTGCGCATTGTATGGGTGTGTGTTACATTACATTCACTAGTAGGAGTGAGAAAAACATCACGGGGTGGTGAGCATTGTATGGGTGTGTGTTACATTACATTCACTAGTAGGAGTGAGAAAAACATCACGGGGTGGTGCGCATTATATGGGTGTGTGTTACATTAAATTCACTAGTAGGAGTGAGAAAAACATCACGGGGTGGTGCGCATTGTATGGGTGTGTTTTACATTACATTCACAAGTAGGAGTGAGAAAAACATCACGGGGGTGCGCATTGTATGGGTGTGTGTTACATTAGATTCACTAGTAGGAGTGAGAAAAACATCACGGGGTGGTGCGCATTGTATGGGTGTGTGTTACATTACATTCACTAGTAGGAGTGAGAAAAACATCACGGGGTGGTGCGCATTATATGGGTGTGTGTTACATTACATTCACTAGTAGGAGTGAGAAAAACATCACGGGGTGGTGCACATTGTATGGGTGTGTGTTACATTACATTCACTAGTAGGAGTGAGAAAAACATCACGGGGTGGTGCGCATTGTATGGGTGTGCGTTACATTACATTCACTAGTAGGAGTGAGAAAAACATCACGGGGTGGTGCGCATTGTATGGGTGTGTGTTACATTACATTCACTAGTAGGACTGAGAAAAACATCACGGGGTGGTGCGCATTGTACGGGTGTGTGTTACATTACATTCACTAGTAGGAGTGAGAAAAACATCACGGGGTGGTGAGCATTTTATGGGTGTGTGTTACATTACATTCACTAGTAGGAGTGAGAAAAACATCACGGGGTGGTGCGCATTGTATGGGTGTGTGTTACATTACATTCACTAGTAGGAGTGAGAAAAACATCACGGGGTGGTGCGCATTGTACGGGTGTGTGTTACATTACATTCACTAGTAGGAGTGAGAAAAACATCACGGGGTGGTGAGCATTTTATGGGTGTGTGTTACATTACATTCACTAGTAGGAGTGAGAAAAACATCACGGGGTGTTGCGCATTGTATGGGTGTGTGTTACATTACATTCACTAGTAGGAGTGAGAAAAACATCACGGGGTGGTGTGAATCGGAGGGTCTGAATTAGGATAGGCAGTGAGTGGCAATGTAGGATGGAGAAAAGCACCGCGGGGTGGTCAGCATGGGGAGGTCAGGGAACATGCAGTGGCAATGTAGGATAGGTTTCTGAAAAACATCGCGGGGTGGTGCGCATTGTATGGGTGTGTGTTACATTACATTCACTAGTAGGAGTGAGAAAAACATCACGGGGTGGTGCGCATTGTATGGGTGTGTGTTACATTACATTCAGTAGTAGGAGTGAGAAAAACATCACGGGGTGGTGTGCATTGTATGGGTGTGTGTTACATTACATTCACTAATAGGAGTGAGAAAAACATCACGGGGTGGTGCGCATTGTATGGGTGTGTGTTACATTAGATTCACTAGTAGGAGTGAGAAAAACATCACGGGGTGGTGCGCATTGTATGGGTGTGTGTTACATTTCATTCACTAGTAGGAGTGAGAAAAACATCACGGGGTGGTGCGCATTGTATGGGTGTGTGTTACATTACATTCACTAGTAGGAGTGAGAAAAACATCACGGGGTGGTGCGCATTGTATGGGTGTGTGTTACATTACATTCACTAGTAGGAGTGAGAAAAACATCACGGGGTGGTGCGCATTATATGGGTGTGTGTTACATTAAATTCACTAGTAGGAGTGAGAAATACATCACGGGGTGGTGTGCATTGTATGGGTGTGTTTTACATTACATTCACTAGTAGGAGTGACAAAAACATCACGGGGGGTGCGCATTGTATGGGTGTGTGTTACATTAGATTCAATAGTAGGAGTGAGAAAAACATCACGGGGTGGTGCGCATTGTATGGGTGTGTGTTACATTACATTCACTAGTAGGACTGAGAAAAACATCACGGGGTGGTGCACATTGTACGGGTGTGTGTTACATTACATTCACTAGTAGGAGTGAGAAAAACATCACGGGGTGGTGCGCATTGTATGGGTGTGTGTTACATTACATTCACTAGTAGGAGTGAGAAAAACATCACGGGGTGGTGCGCATTGTATGGGTGTGTGTTACATGACATTCACTAGTAGGAGTCAGAAAAACATCACGGGGTGGTGTGAATCGGAGGGTCTGAATTAGGATAGGCAGTGAGTGGCAATGTAGGATGGAGAAAAGCACCGCGGGGTGGTCAGCATGGGGAGGTCAGGGAACATGCAGTGGCAATGTAGGATAGGTTTCTGAAAAACATCGCGGGGTGGTGCGCATTGTATGGGTGTGTGTTACATTACATTCACTAGTAGGAGTGAGAAAAACATCACGGGGTGGTGCGCATTGTATGGGTGTGTGTTACATTACATTCACTAGTAGGAGTGAGAAAAACATCACGGGGTGGTGCGCATTGTATGGGTGTGTGTTACATTACATTCACTAGTAGGAGTGAGAAAAACATCACGGGGTGGTGCGCATTGTATGGGTGTGTGTTACATTAGATTCACTAGTAGGAGTGAGAAAAACATCACGGGGTGGTGCGCATTGTATGGGTGTGTGTTACATTACATTCACTAGTAGGAGTGAGAAAAACATCACGGGGTGGTGCGCATTGTATGGGTGTGTGTTACATTACATTCACTAGTAGGAGTGAGAAAAACATCACGGGGTGGTGCGCATTGTATGGGTGTGCGTTACATTACATTCACTAGTAGGAGTGAGAAAAACATCACGGGGTGGTGCGCATTGTATGGGTGTGTGTTACATTACATTCACTAGTAGGAGTGAGAAAAACATCACGGGGTGGTGCGCATTGTATGGGTGTGTGTTACATTACATTCACTAGTAGGAATGAGAAAAACATCACGGGGTGGTGCGCATTGTATGGGTGTGTGTTACATTAGATTCACTAGTAGGAGTGAGAAAAACATCACGGGGTGGTGCGCATTGTATGGGTGTGTGTTACATTAGATTCACTAGTAGGAGTGAGAAAAACATCACGGTGCGGTGCGCATTGTATGGGTGTGTGTTACATTACATTCACTAGTAGGAGTGAGAAAAACATCACGGGGCGGTGCGCATTGTATGGGTGTGTGTTACATTACATTCACTAGTAGGAGTGAGAAAAACATCACGGGGCGGTGCGCATTGTATGGGTGTGTGTTACATTACATTCACTAGTAGGAGTGAGAAAAACATCACGGAGTGGTGCACATTGTATGGGGGTGTGTTACATTACCTTCACTAATAGGAGTGAGAAAAACATCACGGGGTGGTGCGCATTGTATGGGTGTGTGTTACATTACATTCACTAGTAGGAGTGAGAAAAACATCACGGGGTGGTGCGCATTGTATGGGTATGTTTCACATTACATTCACTAGTAGGAGTGAGAAAAACATCACGGGGTGGTGCGCATTGTAGGGGTGTGTGTTACATTAGATTCATTAGTAGGAGTGAGAAAAACATCACGGGGTGGTGCGCATTGTATGGGTGTGTGTTACATTACATTCACTAGTAGGAGTGAGAAAAACATCACGGGGGGGTGCGCATTGTATGGGTGTGTGTTACATTACATTCACTAGTAGGAGTGAGAAAAACATCACGGGGTGGTGCGCATTGTATGGGTGTGTGTTACATTAGATTCACTAGTAGGAGTGAGAAAAACATCACGGGGTGGTGCGCATTGTATGGGTGTGTGTTACATTACATTCACTAGTAGGAGTGAGGAAAACATCACGGGGTGGTGCCCATTGTATGGGTGTTTGTTACATTAGATTCACTAGTAGGAGTGAGAAAATCATCACGGGGTGGTGCTCATTGTATGGGTGTGTGTTACATTACATTCACTAGTAGGAGTGAGAAAAACATCACGGGGTGTTGCACATTGTATGGGTGTGTGTTACATTACATTCACTAGTAGGAGTGATAAAAACATCACGGGGTGGTGCGCATTGTATGGGTGTGTGTTACATTACATTCACTAGTAGGAGTGAGAAAAACATCACGAGGTGGTGCGCATTGTATGGGTGTGTGTTACATTAGATTCACTAGTAGGAGTGAGAAAAACATCACGGGGTGGTGCGCATTGTATGGGTGTGTGTTACATTACATTCACTAGTAGGAGTGAGAAAAACATCACGGGGTGGTGCACATTGTATGGGTGTGTGTTACATTACATTCACTAGTAGGAGTGACAAAAACATCACGGGGTGGTGCGCATTGTATGGGTGTTTGTTACATTAGATTCACTAGTAGGAGTGAGAAAATCATCACGGGGTGGTGCGCATTGTATGGGTGTGTGTTACATTACATTCACTAGTAGGAGTGAGAAAACATCACGGGGTGGTACGCATTGTATGGGTGTTTGTTACATTAGATTCCCTAGTAGGAGTGAGAAAATCATCGCGGGGTGGTGCGCATTGTATGGGTGTGTGTTACATTACATTCACTAGTAGGAGTGAGAAAAACATCACGGGGTGGTGCGCATTGTATGGGTGTGTGTTACATTACATTCACTAGTAGGAGTGAGAAAAACATCACGGGGTGGTGGGCATTGTATGGGTGTTTGTTACATTAGATTCACTAGTAGGAGTGAGAAAATCATCACGGGGTGGTGCGCATTGTATGGGTGTGTGTTACATTACATTCACTAGTAGGAGTGAGAAAAACATCACGGGGTGGTGCGCATTGTATGGGTGTGTGTTACATTAGATTCACTAGTAGGAGTGAGAAAAACATCACGGGGTGGTGCGCATTGTATGGGTGTGTGTTACATTACATTCACTAGTAGGAGTGAGAAAAACATCACGGGGTGGTGCGCATTGTATGGGTGTGCGTTACATTACATTCACTAGTAGGAGTGAGAAAAACATCACGGGGTGGTGCGCATTGTATGGGTGTTTCTTACATTAGATTCACTAGTAGGAGTGAGAAAAACATCACGGTGTGGTGCGCATTGTATGGGTGTGTGTTACATTACATTCACTAGTAGGAGTGAGAAAAATATCACGGGTTGGTGCGGATTGTATGGGTGTTTGTTACATTAGATTCACAAGTAGGAGTGAGAAAAACATCACGGGGTGGTGCGCATTGTATGGGTGTGTGTTACATTACATTCACTAGTAGGAGTGAGAAAAACATCACGGGGTGGTGCGCATTGTATGGGTGTGTGTTACATTACATTCACTAGTAGGAGTGAGAAAAACATCACGGGGTGGTGCGCATTGTATGGGTGTGTGTTACATTACATTCACTAGTAGGAGTGAGAAAAACATCACGGGGTGGTGCGCATTGTATGGGTGTGTCTTACATTAGATTCATTAGTAGAAGTGAGAAAAACATCACGGGGTGGTGCGCATTGTATGGGTGTGTGTTACATTACATTCACTAGTAGGAGTGAGAAAAACATCACGGGGTGGTGCGCATTGTATGGGTGTGTGTTACATTAGATTCACTAGTAGGAGTGAGAAAAACATCACGGGGTGGTGCGCATTGTATGGGTGTGTTTTACATTACATTCACTAGTAGGAGTGAGAAAAACATCACGGGGTGGTGCGCATTGTATGGGTGTGTGTTACATTACATTCACTAGTAGGAGTGAGAAAAACATCACGGGGTTGTGCGCATTGTATGGGTGTTTGTTACATTAGATTCACTAGTAGGAGTGAGAAAATCATCACGGGGTGGTGCGCATTGTATGGGTGTGTGTTACATTACATTCACTAGTAGGAGTGAGAAAAACATCACGGGGTGGTGCGCATTGTATGGGTGTGTGTTACATTACATTCAGTAGTAGGAGTGAGAAAAACATCACGGGGTGGTGCGCATTGTATGGATGTGTGTTACATTAGATTCACTAGTAGGAGTGAGAAAAACATCACGGGGTGGTGCGCATTGTATGGGTGTGTGTTACACTACATTCATTAGTAGGAGTGAGAAAAACATCACGGGGTGGTGCGCATTGTATGGGTGTGTGTTACATTAGATTCACTAGTAGGAGTGAGAAAAACATCACGGGGTGGTGCGCATTGTATGGGTGTGTGTTACATTAGATTCACTAGTAGGAGTGAGAAAAACATCAGGGGTGGTGCGCATTGTATGGGTGTGTTTTACATTACATTCACTAGTAGGAGTGAGAAAAACATCACGGGGTGGTGCGCATTGTATGGGTGTGTGTTACATTACATTCACTAGTAGGAGTGAGAAAAACATCACGGGGTTGTGCGCATTGTATGGGTGTTTGTTACATTAGATTCACTAGTAGGAGTGAGAAAATCATCACGGGGTGGTGCGCATTGTATGGGTGTGTGTTACACTACATTCATTAGTAGGAGTGAGAAAAACATCACGGGGTGGTGCGCATTGTATGGGTGTGTGTTACATTACATTCACTAGTAGGAGTGAGAAAAACATCACGGGGTGCTGCGCATTGTATGGGTGTGTGTTACATTACATTCACTAGTAGGAGTGAGAAAAACATCACGGGGTGGTGCGCATTGTATGGGTGTGTTTTACATTACATTCACTAGTAGGAGTGAGAAAAACATCACGGGGTGGTGCGAAATGTATGGGTGTGTGTTACATTACATTCACTAGTAGGAGTGAGAAAAACATCACGGGGTTGTGCGCATTGTATGGGTGTTTGTTACATTAGATTCACTAGTATCAGTGAGAAAAACATCACGGGTGGTGCGCATTGTATGGGTGTGTGTTACATTACATTCACTAGTAGGAGTGAGAAAAACATCACGGGGTGGTGCGCATTGTATGGGTGTGTGTTACATTACATTCACTAGTAGGAGTGAGAAAAACATCACGGGGTGGTGCGCATTGTATGGGTGTGTGTTACATTACATTCACTAGTAGGAGTGAGAAAAACATCACGGGGTGGTGCGCATTGTACGGGTATGTGTTACATTACATTCACTAGTAGGAGTGAGAAAAACATCACGGGGTGTTGTGAATCGGAGGGTCTGAATTAGGATAGGCAGTGAGTGGCAATGTAGGATGGAGAAAAGCACCGCGGGGGGGTCAGCATGGGGAGGTCAGGGAACATGCAGTGGCAATGTAGGATAGGTTTCTGAAAAACATCGCGGGGTGGTGCGCATTGTATGGGTGTGTGTTACATTACATTCACTAGTAGGAGTGAGAAAAACATCACGGGGTGGTGCGCATTGTATGGGTGTGTGTTACATTACATTCACTAGTAGGAGTGAGAAAAACATCACGGGGTGGTGCGCATTGTATGGGTGTGTGTTACATTACATTCACTAGTAGGACTGAGAAAAACATCACGGGGTGGTGCACATTGTATGGGTGTGTGTTACATTACATTCACTAGTAGGAGTGAGAAAAACATCACGGGGTGGTGCGCATTGTATGGGTGTGCGTTACATTACATTCACTAGTAGGAGTGAGAAAAACATCACGGGGTGGTGCGCATTGTATGGGTGTGTGTTACATTACATTCACTAGTAGGAGTGAGAAAAACATCACGGGGTGGTGCGCATTGTACGGGTGTGTGTTACATTACATTCACTAGTAGGAGTGAGAAAAACATCACGGGGTGGTGAGCATTTTATGGGTGTGTGTTACATTACATTCACTAGTAGGAGTGAGAAAAACATCACGGGGTGGTGCGCATTGTATGGGTGTGTGTTACATTACATTCACTAGTAGGAGTGAGAAAAACATCACGGGGTGGTGCGCATTGTATGGGTGTGTGTTACATTACATTCAGTAGTAGGAGTGAGAAAAACATCACGGGGTGGTGTGCATTGTATGGGTGTGTGTTACATTACATTCACTAATAGGAGTGAGAAAAACATCACGGGTTGGTGCGCATTGTATGGGTGTGTGTTACATTAGATTCACTAGTAGGAGTGAGAAAAACATCACGGGGTGGTGCGCATTGTATGGGTGTGTGTTACATTTCATTCACTAGTAGGAGTGAGAAAAACATTACGGGGTGGTGCGCATTGTATGGGTGTGTGTTACATTACATTCACTAGTAGGAGTGAGAAAAACATCATGGGGTGGTGCGCATTGTATGGGTGTGTGTTACATTACATTCACTAGTAGGAGTGAGAAAAACATCACGGTGTGGTGCGCATTATATGGGTGTGTGTTACATTAAATTCACTAGTAGGAGTGAGAAAAACATCACGGGGTGGTGCGCATTGTATGGGTGTGTTTTACATTACATTCACTAGTAGGAGTGAGAAAAACATCACGGGGGGTGCGCATTGTATGGGTGTGTGTTACATTAGATTCACTAGTAGGAGTGAGAAAAACATCACGGGGTGGTGCGCATTGTATGGGTGTGTGTTACATTACATTCACTAGTAGGAGTGAGAAAAACATCACGGGGTGGTGCGCATTGTATGGGTGTGTGTTACATTACATTCACTAGTAGGAGTGAGAAAAACATCACGGGGTGGTGCGCATTGTATGGGTGTGCGTTACATTACATTCACTAGTAGGAGTGAGAAAAACATCACGGGGTGGTGCGCATTGTATGGGTGTTTCTTACATTAGATTCACTAGTAGGAGTGAGAAAAACATCACGGGGTGGTGCGCATTGTATGGGTGTGTGTTACATTACATTCACTAGTAGGAGTGAGAAAAATATCACGGGTTGGTGCGGATTGTATGGGTGTTTGTTACATTAGATTCACAAGTAGGAGTGAGAAAAACATCACGGGGTGGTGCGCATTGTATGGGTGTGTGTTACATTACATTCACTAGTAGGAGTGAGAAAAACATCACGGGGTGGTGCGCATTGTATGGGTGTGTGTTACATTACATTCACTAGTAGGAGTGAGAAAAACATCACGGGGTGGTGCGCATTGTATGGGTGTGTGTTACATTACATTCACTAGTAGGAGTGAGAAAAACATCACGGGGTGGTGCGCATTGTATGGGTGTGTGTTACATTAGATTCATTAGTAGGAGTGAGAAAAACATCACGGGGTGGTGCGAATTGTATGGGTGTGTGTTACATTACATTCACTAGTAGGAGTGAGAAAAACATCACGGGGTGGTGCGCATTGTATGGGTGTGTGTTACATTAGATTCACTAGTAGGAGTGAGAAAAACATCACGGGGTGGTGCGCATTGTATGGGTGTGTTTTACATTACATTCACTAGTAGGAGTGAGAAAAACATCACGGGGTGGTGCGCATTGTATGGGTGTGTGTTACATTACATTCACTAGTAGGAGTGAGAAAAACATCACGGGGTTGTGCGCATTGTATGGGTGTTTGTTACATTAGATTCACTAGTAGGAGTGAGAAAATCATCACGGGGTGGTGCGCATTGTATGGGTGTGTGTTACATTACATTCACTAGTAGGAGTGAGAAAAACATCACGGGGTGGTGCGCATTGTATGGGTGTGTGTTACATTACATTCAGTAGTAGGAGTGAGAAAAACATCACGGGGTGGTGCGCATTGTATGGGTGTGTGTTACATTAGATTCACTAGTAGGAGTGAGAAAAACATCACGGGGTGGTGCGCATTGTATGGGTGTGTGTTACACTACATTCATTAGTAGGAGTGAGAAAAACATCACGGGGTGGTGCGCATTGTATGGGTGTGTGTTACATTAGATTCACTAGTAGGAGTGAGAAAAACATCACGGGGTGGTGCGCATTGTATGGGTGTGTGTTACATTAGATTCACTAGTAGGAGTGAGAAAAACATCACGGGGTGGTGCGCATTGTATGGGTGTGTTTTACATTACATTCACTAGTAGGAGTGAGAAAAACATCACGGGGTGGTGCGCATTGTATGGGTGTGTGTTACATTACATTCACTAGTAGGAATGAGAAAAACATCACGGGGTTGTGCGCATTGTATGGGTGTTTGTTACATTAGATTCACTAGTAGGAGTGAGAAAATCATCACGGGGTGGTGCGCATTGTATGGGTGTGTGTTACACTACATTCATTAGTAGGAGTGAGAAAAACATCACGGGGTGGTGCGCATTGTATGGGTGTGTGTTACATTACATTCACTAGTAGGAGTGAGAAAAACATCACGGGGTGCTGCGCATTGTATGGGTGTGTGTTACATTACATTCACTAGTAGGAGTGAGAAAAACATCACGGGGTGGTGCGCATTGTATGGGTGTGTTTTACATTACATTCACTAGTAGGAGTGAGAAAAACATCACGGGGTGGTGCGAAATGTATGGGTGTGTGTTACATTACATTCACTAGTAGGAGTGAGAAAAACATCACGGGGTTGTGCGCATTGTATGGGTGTTTGTTACATTAGATTCACTAGTATCAGTGAGAAAAACATCACGGGTGGTGCGCATTGTATGGGTGTGTGTTACATTACATTCACTAGTAGGAGTGAGAAAAACATCACGGGGTGGTGCGCATTGTATGGGTGTGTGTTACATTACATTCACTAGTAGGAGTGAGAAAAACATCATGGGGTGGTGCGCATTGTATGGGTGTGTGTTACATTACATTCACTAGTAGGAGTGAGAAAAACATCACGGGGTGGTGCGCATTGTACGGGTATGTGTTACATTACATTCACTAGTAGGAGTGAGAAAAACATCACGGGGTGTTGTGAATCGGAGGGTCTGAATTAGGATAGGCAGTGAGTGGCAATGTAGGATGGAGAAAAGCACCGCGGGGTGGTCAGCATGGGGAGGTCAGGGAACATGCAGTGGCAATGTAGGATAGGTTTCTGAAAAACATCGCGGGGTGGTGCGCATTGTATGGGTGTGTGTTACATTACATTCACTAGTAGGAGTGAGAAAAACATCACGGGGTGGTGCGCATTGTATGGGTGTGTGTTACATTACATTCACTAGTAGGAGTGAGAAAAACATCACGGGGTGGTGCGCATTGTATGGCTGTGTGTTACATTACATTCACTAGTAGGACTGAGAAAAACATCACGGGGTGGTGCACATTGTATGGGTGTGTGTTACATTACATTCACTAGTAGGAGTGAGAAAAACATCACGGGGTGGTGCGCATTGTATGGGTGTGCGTTACATTACATTCACTAGTAGGAGTGAGAAAAACATCACGGGGTGGTGCGCATTGTATGGGTGTGCGTTACATTACATTCACTAGTAGGAGTGAGAAAAACATCACGGGGTGGTGCGCATTGTACGGGTGTGTGTTACATTACATTCACTAGTAGGAGTGAGAAAAACATCACGGGGTGGTGAGCATTTTATGGGTGTGTGTTACATTACATTCACTAGTAGGAGTGAGAAAAACATCACGGGGTGGTGCGCATTGTATGGGTGTGTGTTACATTACATTCACTAGTAGGAGTGAGAAAAACATCACGGGGTGGTGTGAATCGGAGGGTCTGAATTAGGATAGGCAGTGAGTGGCAATGTAGGATGGAGAAAAGCACCGCGGGGTCGTCAGCATGGGGAGGTCAGGGAACATGCAGTGGCAATGTAGGATAGGTTTCTGAAAAACATCGCGGGGTGGTGCGCATTGTATGGGTGTGTGTTACATTACATTCACTAGTAGGAGTGAGAAAAACATCACGGGGTGGTGCGCATTGTATGGGTGTGTGTTACATTACATTCAGTAGTAGGAGTGAGAAAAACATCACGGGGTGGTGTGCATTGTATGGGTGTGTGTTACATTACATTCACTAATAGGAGTGAGAAAAACATCACGGGTTGGTGCGCATTGTATGGGTGTGTGTTACATTAGATTCACTAGTAGGAGTGAGAAAAACATCACGGGGTGGTGCGCATTGTATGGGTGTGTGTTACATTTCATTCACTAGTAGGAGTGAGAAAAACATCACGGGGTGGTGCGCATTGTATGGGTGTGTGTTACATTACATTCACTAGTAGGAGTGAGAAAAACATCATGGGGTGGTGCGCATTGTATGGGTGTGTGTTACATTACATTCACTAGTAGGAGTGAGAAAAACATCACGGTGTGGTGCGCATTATATGGGTGTGTGTTACATTAAATTCACTAGTAGGAGTGAGAAAAACATCACGGGGTGGTGTGCATTGTATGGGTGTGTTTTACATTACATTCACTAGTAGGAGTGAGAAAAACATCACGGGGGGTGCGCATTGTATGGGTGTGTGTTACATTAGATTCACTAGTAGGAGTGAGAAAAACATCACGGTGTGGTGCGCATTGTATGGGTGTGTGTTACATTACATTCACTAGTAGGAGTGAGAAAAACATCACGGGGTGGTGCGCATTGTATGGGTGTGTGTTACATTACATTCACTAGTAGGAGTGAGAAAAACATCACGGGGTGGTGCGCATTGTATGGGTGTGCGTTACATTACATTCACTAGTAGGAGTGAGAAAAACATCACGGGGTGGTGCGCATTGTATGGGTGTTTCTTACATTAGATTCACTAGTAGGAGTGAGAAAAACATCACGGGGTGGTGCGCATTGTATGGGTGTGTGTTACATTACATTCACTAGTAGGAGTGAGAAAAATATCACGGGTTGGTGCGGATTGTATGGGTGTTTGTTACATTAGATTCACAAGTAGGAGTGAGAAAAACATCACGGGGTGGTGCGCATTGTATGGGTGTGTGTTACATTACATTCACTAGTAGGAGTGAGAAAAACATCACGGGGTGGTGCGCATTGTATGGGTGTGTGTTACATTACATTCACTAGTAGGAGTGAGAAAAACATCACGGGGTGGTGCGCATTGTATGGGTGTGTGTTACATTACATTCACTAGTAGGAGTGAGAAAAACATCACGGGGTGGTGCGCATTGTATGGGTGTGTGTTACATTAGATTCATTAGTAGGAGTGAGAAAAACATCACGGGGTGGTGCGAATTGTATGGGTGTGTGTTACATTACATTCACTAGTAGGAGTGAGAAAAACATCACGGGGTGGTGCGCATTGTATGGGTGTGTGTTACATTAGATTCACTAGTAGGAGTGAGAAAAACATCACGGGGTGGTGCGCATTGTATGGGTGTGTTTTACATTACATTCACTAGTAGGAGTGAGAAAAACATCACGGGGTGGTGCGCATTGTATGGGTGTGTGTTACATTACATTCACTAGTAGGAGTGAGAAAAACATCACGGGGTTGTGCGCATTGTATGGGTGTTTGTTACATTAGATTCACTAGTAGGAGTGAGAAAATCATCACGGGGTGGTGCGCATTGTATGGGTGTGTGTTACATTACATTCACTAGTAGGAGTGAGAAAAATATCACGGGGTGGTGCGCATTGTATGGGTGTGTGTTACATTACATTCAGTAGTAGGAGTGAGAAAAACATCACGGGGTGGTGCGCATTGAATGGGTGTGTGTTACATTAGATTCACTAGTAGGAGTGAGAAAAACATCACGGGGTGGTGCGCATTGTATGGGTGTGTGTTACACTACATTCATTAGTAGGAGTGAGAAAAACATCACGGGGTGGTGCGCATTGTATGGGTGTGTGTTACATTAGATTCACTAGTAGGAGTGAGAAAAACATCACGGGGTGGTGCGCATTGTATGGGTGTGTGTTACATTAGATTCACTAGTAGGAGTGAGAAAAACATCACGGGGTGGTGCGCATTGTATGGGTGTGTTTTACATTACATTCACTAGTAGGAGTGAGAAAAACATCACGGGGTGGTGCGCATTGTATGGGTGTGTGTTACATTACATTCACTAGTAGGAGTGAGAAAAACATCACGGGGTTGTGCGCATTGTATGGGTGTTTGTTACATTAGATTCACTAGTAGGAGTGAGAAAATCATCACGGGGTGGTGCGCATTGTATGGGTGTGTGTTACACTACATTCATTAGTAGGAGTGAGAAAAACATCACGGGGTGGTGCGCATTGTATGGGTGTGTGTTACATTACATTCACTAGTAGGAGTGAGAAAAACATCACGGGGTGCTGCGCATTGTATGGGTGTGTGTTACATTACATTCACTAGTAGGAGTGAGAAAAACATCACGGGGTGGTGCGCATTGTATGGGTGTGTTTTACATTACATTCACTAGTAGGAGTGAGAAAAACATCACGGGGTGGTGCGAAATGTATGGGTGTGTGTTACATTACATTCACTAGTAGGAGTGAGAAAAACATCACGGGGTTGTGCGCATTGTATGGGTGTTTGTTACATTAGATTCACTAGTATCAGTGAGAAAAACATCACGGGTGGTGCGCATTGTATGGGTGTGTGTTACATTACATTCACTAGTAGGAGTGAGAAAAACATCACGGGGTGGTGCGCATTGTATGGGTGTGTGTTACATTACATTCACTAGTAGGAGTGAGAAAAACATCACGGGGTGGTGCGCATTGTATGGGTGTGTGTTACATTACATTCACTAGTAGGAGTGAGAAAAACATCACGGAGTGGTGCGCATTGTACGGGTATGTGTAACATTACATTCACAAGTAGGAGTGAGAAAAACATCACGGGGTGTTGTGAATCGGAGGGTCTGAATTAGGATAGGCAGTGAGTGGCAATGTAGGATGGAGAAAAGCACCGCGGGGTGGTCAGCATGGGGAGGTCAGGGAACATGCAGTGGCAATGTAGGATAGGTTTCTGAAAAACATCGCGGGGTGGTGCGCATTGTATGGGTGTGTGTTACATTACATTCACTAGTAGGAGTGAGAAAAACATCACGGGGTGGTGCGCATTGTATGGGTGTGTGTTACATTACATTCACTAGTAGGAGTGAGAAAAACATCACGGGGTGGTGCGCATTGTATGGGTGTGTGTTACATTACATTCACTAGTAGGACTGAGAAAAACATCACGGGGTGGTGCACATTGTATGGGTGTGTGTTACATTACATTCACTAGTAGGAGTGAGAAAAACATCACGGGGTGGTGCGCATTGTATGGGTGTGCGTTACATTACATTCACTAGTAGGAGTGAGAAAAACATCACAGGGTGGTGCGCATTGTATGGGTGTGTGTTACATTACATTCACTAGTAGGAGTGAGAAAAACATCACGGGGTGGTGCGCATTGTACGGGTGTGTGTTACATTACATTCACTAGTAGGAGTGAGAAAAACATCACGGGGTGGTGAGCATTTTATGGGTGTGTGTTACATTACATTCACTAGTAGGAGTGAGAAAAACATCACGGGGTGGTGCGCATTGTATGGGTGTGTGTTACATTACATTCACTAGTAGGAGTGAGAAAAACATCACGGGGTGGTGTGAATCGGAGGGTCTGAATTAGGATAGGCAGTGAGTGGCAATGTAGGATGGAGAAAAGCACCGCGGGGTGGTCAGCATGGGGAGGTCAGGGAACATGCAGTGGCAATATAGGATAGGTTTCTGAAAAACATCGCGGGGTGGTGCGCATTGTATGGGTGTGTGTTACATTACATTCACTAGTAGGAGTGAGAAAAACATCACGGGGTGGTGCGCATTGTATGGGTGTGTGTTACATTACATTCAGTAGTAGGAGTGAGAAAAACATCACGGGGTGGTGTGCATTGTATGGGTGTGTGTTACATTAGATTCACTAGTAGGAGTGAGAAAAACATCACGGGGGGTGCGCATTGTATGGGTGTGTGTTACATTAGATTCACTAGTAGGAGTGAGAAAAACATCACGGGGTGGTGCGCATTGTATGGGTGTGTGTTACATTACATTCACTAGTAGGAGTGAGAAAAACATCACGGGGTGGTGCGCATTGTATGGGTGTGTGTTACATTACATTCACTAGTAGGAGTGAGAAAAACATCACGGGGTGGTGCACATTGTATGGGTGTGTGTTACATTACATTCACTAGTAGGAGTGAGAAAAACATCACGGGGTGGTGCGCATTGTATGGGTGTGCGTTACATTACATTCACTAGTAGGAGTGAGAAAAACATCACGGGGTGGTGCGCATTGTATGGGTGTGTGTTACATTACATTCACTAGTAGGAGTGAGAAAAACATCACGGGGTGGTGCGCATTGTACGGGTGTGTGTTACATTACATTCACTAGTAGGAGTGAGAAAAACATCACGGGGTGGTGAGCATTTTATGGGTGTGTGTTACATTACATTCACTAGTAGGAGTGAGAAAAACATCACGGGGTGGTGCGCATTGTATGGGTGTGTGTTACATTACATTCACTAGTAGGAGTGAGAAAAACATCACGGGGTGGTGCGCATTGTACGGGTGTGTGTTACATTACATTCACTAGTAGGAGTGAGAAAAACATCACGGGGTGGTGAGCATTTTATGGGTGTGTGTTACATTACATTCACTAGTAGGAGTGAGAAAAACATCACGGGGTGGTGCGCATTGTATGGGTGTGTGTTACATTACATTCACTAGTAGGAGTGAGAAAAACATCACGGGGTGGTGTGAATTGGAGGGTCTGAATTAGGATAGGCAGTGAGTGGCAATGTAGTATGGAGAAAAGCACCGCGGGGTGGTCAGCATGGGGAGGTCAGGCAACATGCAGTGGCAATGTAGCATAGGTTTCTGAAAAACATCGCGGGGTGGTGCGCATTGTATGGGTGTGTGTTACATTACATTCACTAGTAGGAGTGAGAAAAACATCACGGGGTGGTGCGCATTGTATGGGTGTGTGTTACATTACATTCACTAGTAGGAGTGAGAAAAACATCACGGGGTGGTGTGCATTGTATGGGTGTGTGTTACATTACATTCACTAATAGGAGTGAGAAAAACATCACGGGGTGGTGCGCATTGTATGGGTGTGTGTTACATTAGATTCACTAGTAGGAGCGAGAAAAACATCACGGGGTGGTGCGCATTGTATGGGTGTGTGTTACATTTCATTCACTAGTAGGAGTGAGAAAAACATCACGGGGTGGTGCGCATTGTATGGGTGTGTGTTACATTACATTCACTAGTAGGAGTGAGAAAAACATCACGGGGTGGTGCGCATTGTATGGGTGTGTGTTAAATTACATTCACTAGTAGGAGTGAGAAAAACATCACGGGGTGGTGCGCATTATATGGGTGTGTGTTACATTAAATTCACTAGTAGGAGTGAGAAAAACATCACGGGGTGGTGTGCATTGTATGGGTGTGTTTTACATTACATTCACTAGTAGGAGTGAGAAAAACATCACGGGGGGGTGCGCATTGTATGGGTGTGTGTTACATTAGATTCACTAGTAGGAGTGAGGAAAATCATCACGGGGTGGTGCGCATTGTATGGGTGTTTGTTACATTAGATTCACTAGTATCAGTGAGAAAAACATCACGGGTGGTGCGCATTGTATGGGTGTGTGTTACATTACATTCACTAGTAGGAGTGAGAAAAACATCACGGGGTGGTGCGCATTGTATGGGTGTGTGTTACATTACATTCACTAGTAGGAGTGAGAAAAACATCACGGGGTGGTGCGCATTGTATGGGTGTGTGTTACATTACATTCACTAGTAGGAGTGAGAAAAACATCACGGGGTGGTGCGCATTGTATGGGTGTGTGTTACATTACATTCACTAGTAGGAGTGAGAAAAACATCACGGGGTGGTGCGCATTGTACGGGTATGTGTTACATTACATTCACTAGTAGGAGTGAGAAAAACATCACGGGGTGTTGTGAATCGGAGGGTCTGAATTAGGATAGGCAGTGAGTGGCAATGTAGGATGGAGAAAAGCACCGCGGGGTGGTCAGCATGGGGAGGTCAGGCAACATGCAGTGGCAATGTAGCATAGGTTTCTGAAAAACATCGCGGGGTGGTGCGCATTGTATGGGTGTGTGTTACATTACATTCACTAGTAGGAGTGAGAAAAACATCACGGGGTGGTGCGCATTGTATGGGTGTGTGTTACATTACATTCACTAGTAGGAGTGAGAAAAACATCACGGGGTGGTGTGCATTGTATGTGTGTGTGTTACATTACATTCACTAATAGGAGTGAGAAAAACATCACGGGGTGGTGCGCATTGTATGGGTGTGTGTTACATTAGATTCACTACTAGGAGGGAGAAAAACATCACGGGGTGGTGCGCATTGTATGGGTGTGTGTTACATTTCATTCACTAGTAGGAGTGAGAAAAACACCACGGGGTGGTGCGCATTGTATGGGTGTGTGTTACATTACATTCACTAGTAGGAGTGAGAAAAACATCACGGGGTGGTGCGCATTGTATGGGTGTGTGTTAAATTACATTCACTAGTAGGAGTGAGAAAAACATCACGGGGTGGTGCGCATTATATGGGTGTGTGTTACATTAAATTCACTAGTAGGAGTGAGAAAAACATCACGGGGTGGTGTGCATTGTATGGGTGTGTTTTACATTACATTCACTAGTAGGAGTGAGAAAAACATCACGTGGGGTGCGCATTGTATGGGTGTGTGTTACATTACATTCACTAGTAGGAGTGAGAAAAACATCACGGGGTGGTGCGCATTGTATGGGTGTGTGTTACATTACATTCACTAGTAGGAGTGAGAAAAACATCACGGGGTGGTGCGCATTGTATGGGTGTGTGTTACATTACATTCACTAGTAGGAGTGAGAAAAACATCACGGGATGGTGCGCATTGTACGGGTATGTGTTACATTACATTCACTAGTAGGAGTGAGAAAAACATCACGGGGTGTTGTGAATCGGAGGGTCTGAATTAGGATAGGCAGTGAGTGGCAATGTAGGATGGAGAAAAGCACCGCGGGGTGGTCAGCATGGGGAGGTCAGGGAACATGCAGTGCCAATGTAGGATAGGTTTCTGAAAAACATCGCGGGGTGGTGCGCATTGTATGGGTGTGTGTTACATTACATTCACTAGTAGGAGTGAGAAAAACATCACGGGGTGGTGCGCATTGTATGGGTGTGTGTTACATTACATTCACTAGTAGGAGTGAGAAAAACATCACGGGGTGGTGCGCATTGTATGGGTGTGTGTTACATTACATTCACTAATAGGAGTGAGAAAAACATCACGGGGTGGTGCGCATTGTATGGGTGTGTGTTACATTAGATTCACTAGTAGGAGTGAGAAAAACATCACGGGGTGGTGCGCATTGTATGGGTGTGTGTTACATTACATTCACTAGTAGGAGTGAGAAAAACATCACGGGGTGGTGCGCATTGTATGGGTGTGTGTTACATTACATTCACTAGTAGGAGTGCGAAAATCATCACGGGGTGGTGCGCATTGTATGGGTGTGTGTTACATTACATTCACAGGTAGGAGTGAGAAAAACATCACGGGGTGGTGCGCATTGTATGGGTGTTTGTTACATTAGATTCACGAGTAGGAGTGAGAAAAACATCACGGGGTGGTGCGCATTGTATGGGTGTGTGTTACATTACATTCACTAGTAGGACTGAGAAAAACATCACGGGGTGGTGCACATTGTATGGGTGTGTCTTACATTACATTCACTAGTAGGAGTGAGAAAAACATCACGGGTTGGTGCGCATTGCATGGGTGTGCGTTACATTACATTCACTAGTAGGAGTGAGAAAAACATCACGGGGTGGTGCGCATTGTATGGGTGTGCGTTACATTACATTCACTAGTAGGAGTGAGAAAAACATCACGGGGTGGTGCGCATTGTATGGGTTTGTGTTACATTACATTCACTAGTAGGAGTGAGAAAAACATCACGGGGTGGTGCGCATTGTATGGGTGTGTGTTACATTACATTCACTAGTAGGAGTGAGAAAAACATCACGGGGAGGTGAGCATTTTATGGGTGTGTGTTACATTACATTCACTAGTAGGAGTGAGAAAAACATCACGGGGTGATGCGCATTGTATGGGTTTGTGTTACATTACATTCACTAGTAGGAGTGAGAAAAACATCACGGGGTGGTGTGAATTGGAGGGTCTGAATTAGGATAGGCAGTGAGTGGCAATGTAGGATGGAGAAAAGCACCGCGGGGTGGTCAGCATGGGGAGGTCAGGGAACATGCAGTGGCAATGTAGGATAGGTTTCTGAAAAACATCGCGGGGTGGTGCGCATTGTATGGGTGTGTGTTACATTAAATTCACTAGTAGGAGTGAGAAAAACATCACGGGGTGGTGTGCATTGTATGGGTGTGTTTTACATTACATTCACTAATAGGAGTGAGAAAAACATCACGGGTGGTGCGCATTGTATGGGTGTGTGTTACATTAGATTCACTAGTAGGAGTGAGAAAAACATCACGGGGTGGTGCGCATTGTATGGGTGTGTGTTACATTACATTCACTAGTAGGAGTGAGAAAAACATCACGGGGTGGTGCGCATTGTATGGGTGTGTGTTACATTACATTCACTAGTAGGAGTGAGAAAAACATCACGGGGTGGTGCACATTGTATGGGTGTGTGTTACATTACATTCACTAGTAGGAGTGAGAAAAACATCACGGGGTGGTGCGCATTGTATGGGTGTGCGTTACATTACATTCACTAGTAGGAGTGAGAAAAACATCACGGGGTGGTGCGCATTGTATGGGTGTGTGTTACATTACATTCACTAGTAGGAGTGAGAAAAACATCACGGGGTGGTGCGCATTGTACGGGTGTGTGGTACATTACATTCACTAGTAGGAGTGAGAAAAACATCACGGGGTGGTGAGCATTTTATGGGTGTGTGTTACATTACATTCACTAGTAGGAGTGAGAAAAACATCACGGGGTGATGCGCATTGTATGGGTTTGTGTTACATTACATTCACTAGTAGGAGTGAGAAAAACATCACGGGGTGGTGTGAATCGGAAGGTCTGAATTAGGATAGGCAGTGAGTGGCAATGTAGGATGGAGAAAAGCACCGCGGGGTGGTCAGCATGGGGAGGTCAGGGAACATGCAGTGGCAATGTAGGATAGGTTTCTGAAAAACATCGCGGGGTGGTGCGCATTGTATGGGTGTGTGTTACATTACATTCACTAGTAGGAGTGAGAAAAACATCACGGGGTGGTGCGCATTGTATGGGTGTGTGTTACATTACATTCACTAGTAGGAGTGAGAAAAACATCACGGGGTGGTGCGCATTGTATGGGTGTGTGTTACATTACATTCACTAATAGGAGTGAGAAAAACATCACGGGGTGGTGCGCATTGTATGGGTGTGTGTTACATTAGATTCACTAGTAGGAGTGAGAAAAACATCACGGGGTGGTGCGCATTGTATGGGTGTGTGTTACATTTCATTCACTAGTAGGAGTGAGAAAAATATCACGGGGTGGTGCGCATTGTATGGGTGTGTGTTACATTACATTCACTAGTAGGAGTAAGAAAAACATCACGGGGTGGTGCGCATTGTATGGGTGTGTGTTACATTACATTCACTAGTAGGAGTGAGAAAAACATCACGGGGGGGTGCGCATTGTATGGGTGTGTGTTACATTACATTCACTAGTAGGAGTGAGAAAAACATCACGGGGTGGTGTGAATCGGAGGGTCTGAATTAGGATAGGCAGTGAGTGGCAATGTAGGATGGAGAAAAGCACCGCGGGGTGGTCAGCATGGGGAGGTCAGGGAACATGCAGTGGCAATGTAGGATAGGTTTCTGAAAAACATCGCGGGGTGGTGCGCATTGTATGGGTGTGTGTTACATTACATTCACTAGTAGGAGTGAGAAAAATATCACGGGGTGGTGCGCATTGTATGGGTGTGTGTTACATTACATTCACTAGTAGGAGTGAGAAAAATATCACGGGGTGGTGCGCATTGTATGGGTGTGTGTTACATTACATTCACTAGTAGGAGTGAGAAACACATCACGGGGTGGTGCGCATTTTATGGGTGTGTGTTACATTACATTCACCAGTAGGAGTGAGAAAAATATCACGGGGTGGTGTGCATTGTATGGGGGTGTGTTACATTACATTCACTAGTAGGAGTGAGAAAAACATCACGGGGTGGTGCGCATTGTATGGGTGTGTGTTACATTACATTCACTAGTAGGAGTGAGAAAAACATCATGGGGTGGTGTGCATTGTATGGGTGTGTGTTACATTACATTCACTAGTACGAGTGAGAAAAACATCACGGGGTGGTGCGCATTGTACGGGTGTGTGTTACATTACATTCACTAGTATCAGTGAGAAAAACATCACGGGTGGTGCGCATTGTATGGGTGTGTGTTACATTACATTCACTAGTAGGAGAGAGAAAAACATCACGGGGTGGTGCGCATTGTATGGGTGTGTGTTACATTACATTCACTAGTAGGAGTGACAAAAACATCACGGGGTGGTGCGCATTGTATGGGTGTGTGTTACATTACATTCACTAGTAGGAGTGAGAAAAACATCACGGGGTGGTGCGCATTGTATGGGTGTGTGTTACATTACATTCACTAGTAGGAGTGAGAAAAACATCACGGGGTGGTGCGCATTGTACGGGTATGTGTTACATTACATTCACTAGTAGGAGTGAGAAAAACATCACGGGGTGGTGCGCATTGTATGGGTGTGTGTTACATTACATTCACTAGTAGGAGTGAGAAAAATATCACGGGGTGGTGCCCATTGTATGGGTGTGTGTTACATTACATTCACTAGTAGGAGTGAGAAACACATCACGGGGTGGTGCGCATTGTATGGCTGTGTGTTACATTACATTCACCAGTAGGAGTGAGAAAAATATCATGGGGTGGTGTGCATTGTATGGGTGTGTGTTACATTACATTCACCAGTAGGAGTGAGAAAAACATCACGGGGTGGTGCGCATTGTATGGGTGTGTGTTACATTACATTCACTAGTAGGAGTGAGAAAAACATCACGGGGTGGTGTGCATTGTATGGGTGTGTGTTACATTACATTCACTAGTAGGAGTGAGAAAAACATCACGGGGTGGTGCGCATTGTACGGGTGTGTGTTACATTACATTCACTAGTAGGAGTGAGAAAAACATCACGGGGTGGTGCGCATTGTATGGGTGTGTGTTACATTACATTCACTAGTAGGAGTGAGAAAAACATCACGGGGTGGTGCGCATTGTATGGGTGTGTGTTACATTACATTCACTAGTAGGAGTGAGAAAAACATCACGGGGTGGTGCGCATTGTATGGGTGTGTGTTACATTAGATTCACTAGTAGGAGTGAGAAAAACATCACGGAGTGGTGCGAATTGTATGGGTGTGTGTTACATTACATTCACAGGTAGGAGTGAGAAAAACATCACGGGGTGGTGCGCATTGTATGGGTGTGTGTTACATTACATTCACTAGTAGGAGTGAGAAAAACATCACGGGGTGGTGCGCATTGTATGGGTGTGTGTTACATTACATTCACTAGTAGGAGTGAGAAAAACATCACGGGGTGGTGCGCATTGTATGGGTGTGTGTTACATTACATTCACTAGTAGGAGTGAGAAAAACATCAAGGGGTGGTGCGGATTGTATGGGTGTTTGTTACATTAGATTCACTAGTAGGAGTGAGAAAAACATCACGGGGTGGTGCGCATTGTATGGGTGTGTGTTACATTACATTCACTAGTAGGAGTGAGAAAAACATCACGGGGTGGTGCGCATTGTATGGGTGTGTGTTACATTACATTCACTAGTATCAGTGAGAAAAACATCACGGGTGGTGCGCATTGTATGGGTGTGTGTTACATTACATTCACTAGTAGGAGTGAGAAAAACATCACGGGGTGGTGCGCATTGTATGGGTGTGTGTTACATTACATTCACTAGTAGGAGTGAGAAAAACATCACGGGGTGGTGCGCATTGTATGGGTGTGTGTTACATTAGATTCCCTAGTAGGAGTGAGAAAAACATCACGGGTTGGTGCGCATTGTATGGGTGTGTGTTACATTACATTCACTAGTAGGAGTGAGAAAAACATCACGGGGTGGTGCGCATTGTACGGGTATGTGTCACATTACATTCACTAGTAGGAGTGAGAAAAACATCACGGGGTGGTGTGAATCGGAGGGTCTGAATTAGGATAGGCAGTGAGTGGCAATGTAGGATGGAGAAAAGCACCGCGGGGTGGTCAGCATGGGGAGGTCAGGGAACATGCAGTGGCAATGTAGGATAGGTTTCTGAAAAACATCGCGGGGTGGTGCGCATTGTATGGGTGTGTGTTACATTACATTCACTAGTAGGAGTGAGAAAAACATCACGGGGTGGTGCGCATTTTATGGGTGTGTGTTACATTACATTCACTAGTAGGAGTGAGAAAAACATCACGGGGTGGTGCGCATTGTATGGGTGTGTGTTACATTACATTCACTAATAGGAGTGAGAATAACATCACGGGGTGGTGCGCATTGTATGGGTGTGTGTTACATTAGATTCACTAGTAGCAGTGAGAAAAACATCACGGGGTGGTGCGCATTGTATGGGTGTGTGTTACATTACATTCACTAGTAGGAGTGAGAAAAACATCACGGGGTGGTGCGCATTGTATGGGTGTGTGTTACATTACATTCACTAGTAGGAGTGAGAAAAACATCACGGGGTGGTGCGCATTGTATGGGTGTGTGTTATATTACATTCACTAGTAGGAGTGAGAAAAACATCACGGGTGGCGCGCATTGTATGGGTGTGTGTTACATTACATTCACTAGTAGGAGTGAGAAAAACATCACGGGGTGGTGTGCATTGTATGGGTGTGTGTTACATTAGATTCACTAGTAGGAGTGAGAAAAACATCACGGGTTGGAGCGCATTGTATGGGTGTGTGTTACATTACATTCACTAGTAGGAGTGAGAAAAACATCACGGGGTGGTGCCCATTGTATGGGTGTGTGTTACATTACATTCACTAGTAGGAGTGAGAAAAACATCACGGGGTGGTGCGCATTGTATGGGTGTGTGTTACATTACATTCACTAGTAGGAGTGAGAAAAACATCACGGGGTGGTGCGCATTGTATGGGTGTTTGTTACATTAGATTCACTAGTAGGAGTGAGAAAATCATCACGGGGTGGTGCGCATTGTATGGGTGTGTGTTACATTACATTCACTAGTAGGAGTGAGAAAAACACGGGGTGGTGCGCATTGTATGGGTGTGTGTTACATTACATTCACTAGTAGGAGTGAGAAAAACATCACGGGGTGGTGCGCATTGTATGGGTGTTTGTTACATTAGATTCACTAGTAGGAGTGAGAAAATCATCACGGGGTGGTGCGCATTGAATGGGTGTGTGTTACATTACATTCACTAGTAGGAGTGAGAAAAACATCACGGGGTGGTGCGCATTGTATGGGTGTGTGTTACATTACATTCACTAGTAGGAGTGAGAAAAACATCACGGGGTGGTGCGCATTGTATGGGTGTGTGTTATATTACATTCACTAGTAGGAGTGAGAAAAACATCACGGGTGGCGCGCATTGTATGGGTGTGTGTTACATTACATTCACTAGTAGGAGTGAGAAAAACATCACGGGGTGGTGTGCATTGTATGGGTGTGTGTTACATTAGATTCACTAGTAGGAGTGAGAAAAACATCACGGGTTGGAGCGCATTGTATGGGTGTGTGTTACATTACATTCACTAGTAGGAGTGAGAAAAACATCACGGGGTGGTGCCCATTGTATGGGTGTGTGTTACATTACATTCACTAGTAGGAGTGAGAAAAACATCACGGGGTGGTGCGCATTGTATGGGTGTGTGTTACATTACATTCACTAGTAGGAGTGAGAAAAACATCACGGGGTGGTGCGCATTGTATGGGTGTTTGTTACATTAGATTCACTAGTAGGAGTGAGAAAATCATCACGGGGTGGTGCGCATTGTATGGGTGTGTGTTACATTACATTCACTAGTAGGAGTGAGAAAAACACGGGGTGGTGCGCATTGTATGGGTGTGTGTTACATTACATTCACTAGTAGGAGTGAGAAAAACATCACGGGGTGGTGCGCATTGTATGGGTGTTTGTTACATTAGATTCACTAGTAGGAGTGAGAAAATCATCACGGGGTGGTGCGCATTGAATGGGTGTGTGTTACATTACATTCACTAGTAGGAGTGAGAAAAACATCACGGGGTGGTGCGCATTGTATGGGTGTGTGTTACATTACATTCACTAGTAGGAGTGAGAAAAACATCACGGGGTGGTGCGCATTGTATGGGTGTTTGTTACATTAGATTCACTAGTAGGAGTGAGAAAGTCATCACGGGGTGGTGCGCATTGTATGGGTTTGTGTTACATTACATTCACTAGTAGGAGTGAGAAAATCATCACGGGGTGGTGCGCATTGTATGGGTGTGTGTTACATTAAATTCACTAGTAGGAGTGAGAAAAACATCACGGGGTGCTGCGCATTGTATTGGTGTGTGTTACATTACCTTCACTAGTAGGAGTGAGAAAAACATCACGGGGTGGGGCGCATTTTATGGGTGTGTGTTACATTAGATTCACTAGTAGGAGTGAGAAAAACATCACGGGGTGGTGCGCATTGTATGGGTGTGTGTTACATTACATTCACTAGTAGGAGTGAGAAAAACATCACGGGGTGGTGCGCATTGTATGGATGTGTGTTACATTACATTCACAAGTAGGAGTGAGAAAAACATCACGGGGTGGTGCGCATTGTATGGGTGTGTTACATTACATTCACTAGTAGCAGTGAGAAAAACATCACGGGGTGGTGCGCATTGTATGGGTGTGTGTTACATTACATTCACTAGTAGGAGTGAGAAAAACATCACGGGGTGGTGCGCATTGTATGGGTGTGTGTTACATTAGATTTACTAGTAGGAGTGAGAAAAACATCACGGGGTGGTGCGCATTGTATGGGTGTGTGTTACATTACATTCACTAGTAGGAGTGAGAAAAACATCACGGGGTGGTGCGCATTGTATGGGTGTGTGTTACATTACATTCACTAGTAGGAGTGAGAAAAACATCACGGGGTGGTGCGCATTGTATGGGTGTGTGTTACATTACATTCACAAGTAGGAGTGAGAAAAACATCACGGGGTGGTGCGCATTGTATGGGTGTGTGTTACATTACATTCACTAGTAGGAGTGAGAAAAACATCACGGGGTGGTGCGCATTGTACGGGTGTGTGTTATATTACATTCACTAGTGGGAGTGAGAAAAACATCACGGGGTGGTGTGAATCGGAGGGTCTGAATTAGGATAGGCAGTGAGTGGCAATGTAGGATGGAGAAAAGCACCGCGGGGTGGTCAGCATGGGGAGGTCAGGGAACATGCAGTGGCAATGTAGGATAGGTTTCTGAAAAACATCGCGGGGTGGTGCGCATTGTATGGGTGTGTGTTACATTACATTCACTAGTAGGAGTGAGAAAAACATCACGGGGTGGTGCGCATTCTATGGGTGTGTGTTACATTACATTCACTAGTAGGAGTGAGAAAAACATCACGGGGTGGTGCGCATTGTATGGGTGTGTGTTACATTACATTCACTAATAGGAGTGAGAAAAACATCACGGGGTGGTGCCCATTGTATGGGTGTGTGTTACATTAGATTCACTAGTAGGAGTGAGAAAAACATCACGGGGTGGTGCGCATTGTATGGGTGTGTGTTACATTACATTCACTAGTAGGAGTGAGAAAAACATCACGGGGTGGTGCGCATTGTATGGGTGTGTGTTACATTACATTCACTAGTAGGAGTGAGAAAAACATCACGGGTGGTGCACATTGTATGGGTGTGTGTTACATTACATTCACTAGTAGGAGTGAGAAAAACATCACGGGGTGGTGTGCATTGTATGGGTGTGTGTTACATTAGATTCACTAGTAGGAGTGAGAAAAACATCACGGGGTGGAGCGCATTGTATGGGTGTGTGTTACATTACATTCACTAGTAGGAGTGAGAAAAACATCACGGGGTGGTGCCCATTGTATGGGTGTGTGTTACATTACATTCACTAGTAGGAGTGAGAAAAACATCACGGGGTGGTGCGCATTGTATGGGTGTGTGTTACATTACATTCACTAGTAGGAGTGAGAAAAACATCACGGGGTGGTGCGCATTGTATGGGTGTTTGTTACATTAGATTCACTAGTAGGAGTGAGAAAATCATCACGGGGTGGTGCGCATTGTATGGGTGTGTGTTACATTACATTCACTAGTAGGAGTGAGAAAAACATCACGGGGTGGTGCGCATTGTATGGGTGTGTGTTACATTACATTCACTAGTAGGAGTGAGAAAAACATCACGGGGTGGTGCGCATTGTATGGGTGTTTGTTACATTAGATTCACTAGTAGGAGTGAGAAAATCATCACGGGGTGGTGCGCATTGAATGGGTGTGTGTTACATTACATTCACTAGTAGGAGTGAGAAAAACATCACGGGGTGGTGCGCATTGTACGGGTGTGTGTTACATTACATTCACTAGTAGGAGTGAGAAAAACATCACGGGGTGGTGCGCATTGTATGGGTGTGTGTTACATTACATTCACTAGTAGGAGTGAGAAAAACATCACGGGGTGGTGCGCATTGTATGGGTGTGTGTTACATTACATTCACTAGTAGGAGTGAGAAAAACATCACGGGGTGGTGCGCATTGTATGGGTGTGTGTTACATTAGATTCACTAGTAGGAGTGAGAAAAACATCACGGAGTGGTGCGAATTGTATGGGTGTGTGTTACATTACATTCACAGGTAGGAGTGAGAAAAACATCACGGGGTGGTGCGCATTGTATGGGTGTGTGTTACATTACATTCACTAGTAGGAGTGAGAAAAACATCACGGGGTGGTGCGCATTGTATGGGTGTGTGTTACATTACATTCACTAGTAGGAGTGAGAAAAACATCACGGGGTGGTGCGCATTGTATGGGTGTGTGTTACATTACATTCACTAGTAGGAGTGAGAAAAACATCAAGGGGTGGTGCGGATTGTATGGGTGTTTGTTACATTAGATTCACTAGTAGGAGTGAGAAAAACATCACGGGGTGGTGCGCATTGTATGGGTGTGTGTTACATTACATTCACTAGTAGGAGTGAGAAAAACATCACGGGGTGGTGCGCATTGTATGGGTGTGTGTTACATTACATTCACTAGTATCACTGAGAAAAACATCACGGGTGGTGCGCATTGTATGGGTGTGTGTTACATTACATTCACTAGTAGGAGTGAGAAAAACATCACGGGGTGGTGCGCATTGTATGGGTGTGTGTTACATTACATTCACTAGTAGGAGTGAGAAAAACATTACGGGGTGGTGCGCATTGTATGGGTGTGTGTTACATTACATTCACTAGTAGGAGTGAGAAAAACATCACGGGGTGGTGCGCATTGTATGGGTGTGTGTTACATTACATTCACTAGTAGGAGTGAGAAAAACATCACGGGGTGGTGCGCATTGTACGGGTATGTGTCACATCACATTCACTAGTAGGAGTGAGAAAAACATCACGGGGTGGTGTGAATCGGAGGGTCTGAATTAGGATAGGCAGTGAGTGGCAATGTAGGATGGAGAAAAGCACCGCGGGGTGGTCAGCATGGGGAGGTCAGGGAACATGCAGTGGCAATGTAGGATAGGTTTCTGAAAAACATCGCGGGGTGGTGCGCATTGTATGGTGTGTGTTACATTACATTCACTAGTAGGAGTGAGAAATACATCACGGGGTGGTGCGCATTGTATGGTTGTGTGTTACATTACATTCACTAATAGGAGTGAGAATAACATCACGGGGTGGTGCGCATTGTATGGGTGTGTGTTACATTAGATTCACTAGTAGCAGTGAGAAAAACATCACGGGGTGGTGCGCATTGTATGGGTGTGTGTACATTACATTCACTAGTAGGAGTGAGAAAACATCACGGGGTGGTGCGCATTGTATGGGTGTGTGTTACATTACATTCACTAGTAGGAGTGAGAAAAACATCACGGGGTGGTGCGCATTGTATGGGTGTGTGTTATATTACATTCACTAGTAGGAGTGAGAAAAACATCACGGGTGGCGCGCATTGTATGGGTGTGTGTTACATTACATTCACTAGTAGGAGTGAGAAAAACATCACGGGGTGGTGTGCATTGTATGGGTGTGTGTTACATTAGATTCACTAGTAGGAGTGAGAAAAACATCACGGGTTGGAGCGCATTGTATGGGTGTGTGTTACATTACATTCACTAGTAGGAGTTAGAAAAACATCACGGGGTGGTGCCCATTGTATGGGTGTGTGTTACATTACATTCACTAGTAGGAGTGAGAAAAACATCACGGGGTGGTGCGCATTGTATGGTGTGTGTTACATTACATTCACTAGTAGGAGTGAGAAAAACATCACGGGGTGGTGCGCATTGTATGGGTGTTTGTTACATTAGATTCACTAGTAGGAGTGAGAAAATCATCACGGGTGGTGCGCATTGTATGGGTGTGTGTTACATTACATTCACTAGTAGGAGTGAGAAAAACACGGGGTGGTGCGCATTGTATGGGTGTGTGTTACATTACATTCACTAGTAGGAGTGAGAAAAACATCACGGGGTGGTGCGCATTGTATGGGTGTTTGTTACATTAGATTCACTAGTAGGAGTGAGAAAATCATCACGGGGTGGTGCGCATTGAATGGGTGTGTGTTACATACATTCACTAGTAGGAGTGAGAAAAACATCACGGGGTGGTGCGCATTGTATGGGTGTGTGTTACATTACATTCACTAGTAGGAGTGAGAAAAACATCACGGGGTGGTGCGCATTGTATGGGTGTTTGTTACATTAGATTCACTAGTAGGAGTGAGAAAGTCATCACGGGGTGGTGCGCATTGTATGGTTTGTGTTACATTACATTCACTAGTAGGAGTGAGAAAATCATCACGGGGTGGTGCGCATTGTATGGGTGTGTGTTACATTAAATTCACTAGTAGGAGTGAGAAAAACATCACGGGGTGCTGCGCATTGTATTGGTGTGTGTTACATTACCTTCACTAGTAGGAGTGAGAAAAACATCACGGGGTGGGGCGCATTTTATGGGTGTGTGTTACATTAGATTCACTAGTAGGAGTGAGAAAAACATCACGGGGTGGTGCGCATTGTATGGGTGTGTGTTACATTACATTCACTAGTAGGAGTGAGAAAAACATCACGGGGTGGTGCGCATTGTATGGATGTGTGTTACATTACATTCACAAGTAGGAGTGAGAAAAACATCACGGGGTTGTGCGCATTGTATGGGTGTGTTACATTACATTCACTAGTAGCAGTGAGAAAAACATCACGGGGTGGTGCGCATTGTATGGGTGTGTGTTACATTACATCACTAGTAGGAGTGAGAAAAACATCACGGGGTGGTGCGCATTGTATGGGTGTGTGTTACATTACATTCACTAGTTGGAGTGAGAAAAACATCACTGAGTGGTGCGCATTGTATGGGTGTGTGTTACATTACATTCACTAGTAGGAGTGAGAAAAACATCACGGGGTGGAGCGCATTGTATGGGTGTGTGTTACATTACATTCATTAGTAGGAGTGAGAAAAACATCACGGGGGTGCGCATTGTATGGGTGTGTGTTACATTACATTCAATAGTAGCAGTGAGAAAATCATCACGGGGTGGTGCGCATTGTATGGGTGTGTGTTACATTAGATTCACTAGTAGGAGTGAGAAAAACATCACGGGGTGGTTCGCATTGTATGGGTGTGTGTTACATTACATTCACTACTAGGAGTGAGAAAAACATCACGGGGTGGTGCGCATTGTATGGGTGTGTGTTACATTACATTCACAAGTAGGAGTGAGAAAAACATCACGGGGTGGTGCGCATTGTATGGGTGTGTGTTACATTACATTCACTAGTAGGAGTGAGAAAAACATCACGGGGTGGTGCGCATTGTACGGGTGTGTGTTATATTACATTCACTAGTGGGAGTGAGAAAAACATCACGGGGTGGTGTGAATCGGAGGGTCTGAATTAGGATAGGCAGTGAGTGGCAATGTAGGATGGAGAAAAGCACCGCGGGGTGGTCAGCATGGGGAGGTCAGGGAACATGCAGTGGCAATGTAGGATAGGTTTCTGAAAAACATCGCGGGGTGGTGCGCATTGTATGGGTGTGTGTTACATTACATTCACTAGTAGGAGTGAGAAAAACATCACGGGGTGGTGCGCATTCTATGGGTGTGTGTTACATTACATTCACTAGTAGGAGTGAGAAAAACATCACGGGGTGGTGCGCATTGTATGGGTGTGTGTTACATTACATTCACTAATAGGAGTGAGAAAAACATCACGGGGTGGTGCCCATTGTATGGGTGTGTGTTACATTAGATTCACTAGTAGGAGTGAGAAAAACATCACGGGGTGGTGCGCATTGTATGGGTGTGTGTTACATTACATTCACTAGTAGGAGTGAGAAAAACATCACGGGGTGGTGCGCATTGTATGGGTGTGTGTTACATTACATTCACTAGTAGGAGTGAGAAAAACATCACGGGTGGTGCGCATTGTATGGGTGTGTGTTACATTACATTCACTAGTAGGAGTGAGAAAAACATCACGGGGTGGTGTGCATTGTATGGGTGTGTGTTACATTAGATTCACTAGTAGGAGTGAGAAAAACATCACGGGGTGGAGCGCATTGTATGGGTGTGTGTTACATTACATTCACTAGTAGGAGTGAGAAAAACATCACGGGGTGGTGCCCATTGTATGGGTGTGTGTTACATTACATTCACTAGTAGGAGTGAGAAAAACATCACGGGGTGGTGCGCATTGTATGGGTGTGTGTTACATTACATTCACTAGTAGGAGTGAGAAAAACATCACGGGGTGGTGCGCATTGTATGGGTGTTTGTTACATTAGATTCACTAGTAGGAGTGAGAAAATCATCACGGGGTGGTGCGCATTGTATGGGTGTGTGTTACATTACATTCACTAGTAGGAGTGAGAAAAACATCACGGGGTGGTGCGCATTGTATGGGTGTGTGTTACATTACATTCACTAGTAGGAGTGAGAAAAACATCACGGGGTGGTGCGCATTGTATGGGTGTTTGTTACATTAGATTCACTAGTAGGAGTGAGAAAATCATCACGGGGTGGTGCGCATTGAATGGGTGTGTGTTACATTACATTCACTAGTAGGAGTGAGAAAAACATCACGGGTTGGTGCGCATTGTATGGGTGTGTGTTACATTACATTCACTAGTAGGAGTGAGAAAAACATCACGGGGTGGTGCGCATTGTATGGGTGTTTGTTACATTAGATTCACTAGTAGGAGTGAGAAAGTCATCACGGGGTGGTGCGCATTGTATGGGTTTGTGTTACATTACATTCACTAGTAGGAGTGAGAAAATCATCACGGGGTGGTGCGCATTGTATGGGTGTGTGTTACATTAAATTCACTAGTAGGAGTGAGAAAAACATCACGGGGTGCTGCGCATTGTATTGGTGTGTGTTACATTACCTTCACTAGTAGGAGTGAGAAAAACATCACGGGGTGGTGCGCATTTTATGGGTGTGTGTTACATTAGATTCACTAGTAGGAGTGAGAAAAACATCACGGGGTGGTGCGCATTGTATGGGTGTGTGTTACATTACATTCACTAGTAGGAGTGAGAAAAACATCACGGGGTGGTGCGCATTGTATGGATGTGTGTTACATTACATTCACAAGTAGGAGTGAGAAAAACATCACGGGGTGGTGCGCATTGTATGGGTGTGTTACATTACATTCACTAGTAGCAGTGAGAAAAACATCACGGGGTGGTGCGCATTGTATGGGTGTGTGTTACATTACATTCACTAGTAGGAGTGAGAAAAACATCACGGGGTGGTGCGCATTGTATGGGTGTGTGTTACATTAGATTTACTAGTAGGAGTGAGAAAAACATCACGGGGTGGTGCGCATTGTATGGGTGTGTGTTACATTACATTCACTAGTAGGAGTGAGAAAAACATCACGGGGTGGTGCGCATTGTATGGGTGTTTGTTACATTAGATTCACTAGTAGGAGTGAGAAAATCATCACGGGGTGGTGCGCATTGTATGGGTGTGTGTTACATTACATTCACTAGTAGGAGTGAGAAAAACATCACGGGGTGGTGCGCATTGTATGGGTGTGTGTTACATTACATTCACTAGTAGGAGTGAGAAAAACATCACGGGGTGGTGCGCATTGTATGGGTGTTTGTTACATTAGATTCACTAGTAGGAGTGAGAAAATCATCACGGGGTGGTGCGCATTGAATGGGTGTGTGTTACATTACATTCACTAGTAGGAGTGAGAAAAACATCACGGGGTGGTGCGCATTGTATGGGTGTGTGTTACATTACATTCACTAGTAGGAGTGAGAAAAACATCACGGGGTGGTGCGCATTGTATGGGTGTTTGTTACATTAGATTCACTAGTAGGAGTGAGAAAGTCATCACGGGGTGGTGCGCATTGTATGGGTTTGTGTTACATTACATTCACTAGTAGGAGTGAGAAAATCATCACGGGGTGGTGCGCATTGTATGGGTGTGTGTTACATTAAATTCACTAGTAGGAGTGAGAAAAACATCACGGGGTGCTGCGCATTGTATTGGTGTGTGTTACATTACCTTCACTAGTAGGAGTGAGAAAAACATCACGGGGTGGTGCGCATTTTATGGGTGTGTGTTACATTAGATTCACTAGTAGGAGTGAGAAAAACATCACGGGGTGGTGCGCATTGTATGGGTGTGTGTTACATTACATTCACTAGTAGGAGTGAGAAAAACATCACGGGGTGGTGCGCATTGTATGGATGTGTGTTACATTACATTCACAAGTAGGAGTGAGAAAAACATCACGGGGTGGTGCGCATTGTATGGGTGTGTTACATTACATTCACTAGTAGCAGTGAGAAAAACATCACGGGGTGGTGCGCATTATATGGGTGTGTGTTACATTACATTCACTAGTAGGAGTGAGAAAAACATCACGGGGTGGTGCGCATTGTATGGGTGTGTGTTACATTAGATTTACTAGTAGGAGTGAGAAAAACATCACGGGGTGGTGCGCATTGTATGGGTGTGTGTTACATTACATTCACTAGTAGGAGTGAGAAAAACATCACGGGGTGGTGCGCATTGTACGGGTGTGTGTTATATTACATTCACTAGTGGGAGTGAGAAAAACATCACGGGGTGGTGTGAATCGGAGGGTCTGAATTAGGATAGGCAGTGAGTGGCAATGTAGGATGGAGAAAAGCACCGCGGGGTGGTCAGCATGGGGAGGTCAGGGAACATGCAGTGGCAATGTAGGATAGGTTTCTGAAAAACATCGCGGGGTGGTGCGCATTGTATGGGTGTGTGTTACATTACATTCACTAGTAGGAGTGAGAAAAACATCACGGGGTGGTGCGCATTCTATGGGTGTGTGTTACATTACATTCACTAGTAGGAGTGAGAAAAACATCACGGGGTGGTGCGCATTGTATGGGTGTGTGTTACATTACATTCACTAATAGGAGTGAGAAAAACATCACGGGGTGGTGCCCATTGTATGGGTGTGTGTTACATTAGATTCACTAGTAGGAGTGAGAAAAACATCACGGGGTGGTGCGCATTGTATGGGTGTGTGTTACATTACATTCACTAGTAGGAGTGAGAAAAACATCACGGGGTGGTGCGCATTGTATGGGTGTGTGTTACATTACATTCACTAGTAGGAGTGAGAAAAACATCACGGGTGGTGCGCATTGTATGGGTGTGTGTTACATTACATTCACTAGTAGGAGTGAGAAAAACATCACGGGGTGGTGCGCATTGTATGGGTGTGTGTTACATTAGATTCACTAGTAGGAGTGAGAAAAACATCACGGGGTGGTGTGCATTGTATGGGTGTGTGTTACATTACATTCACTGGTAGGAGTGAGAAAAACATCACGGGGTGGTGCGCATTGTATGGGTGTGTGTTACATTACATTCACTAGTAGGAGTGAGAAAAACATCACGGCGTGGTGCGCATTGTATGGGTGTGTGTTACATTACATTCACTAGTAGGAGTGAGAAAAACATCACGGGGTGGTGCGCATTGTATGGGTGTTTGTTACATTAGATTCACTAGTAGGAGTGAGAAAATCATCACGGGGTGGTGCGCATTGTATGGGTGTGTGTTACATTACATTCACTAGTAGGAGTGAGAAAAACATCACGGGGTGGTGCGCATTGTATGGGTGTGTGTTACATTACATTCACTAGTAGGAGTGAGAAAAACATCACGGGGTGGTGCGCATTGTATGGGTTTTTGTTACATTAGATTCACTAGTAGGAGTGAGAAAATCATCACGGGGTGGTGCGCATTGAATGGGTGTGTGTTACATTACATTCACTAGTAGGAGTGAGAAAAACATCCCGGGGTGGTGCGCATTGTATGGGTGTGTGTTACATTACATTCACTAGTAGGAGTGAGAAAAACATCACGGGGTGGTGCGCATTGTATGGGTGTTTGTTACATTAGATTCACTAGTAGGAGTGAGAAAGTCATCACGGGGTGGTGCGCATTGTATGGGTTTGTGTTACATTACATTCACTAGTAGGAGTGAGAAAATCATCACGGGGTGGTGCACATTGTATGGGTGTGTGTTACATTACATTCACTAGTAGGAGTGAGAAAAACATCACGGGGTGGTGCGCATTCTATGGGTGTGTGTTACATTACATTCACTAGTAGGAGTGAGAAAAACATCACGGGGTGGTGCGCATTGTATGGGTGTGTGTTACATTAGATTCACTAGTAGGAGTGAGAAAAACATCACGGGGGGGTGCGCATTGTATGGGTGTGTGTTACATTACATTCACTAGTAGGAGTGAGAAAAACTTCACGGGGTGGTGCGCATTGTATGGGTGTGTGTTACATTACATTCACTAGTAGGAGTGAGAAAAACATCACGGTGTGGTGCGCATTGTATGGGTGTGTGTTACATTACATTCACTAGTAGGAGTGAGAAAAACTTCACGGGGTGGTGCGCATTGTATGGGTGTGTGTTACATTACATTCACTAGTAGGAGTGAGAAAATCATCACGGGGTGGTGCGCATTGTATGGGTGTGTGTTACATTACATTCACTAGTAGGAGTGAGAAAAACATCACGGGGGGGTGCGCATTGTATGGGTGTGTGTTACATTACATTCACTAGTAGGAGTGAGAAAAACATCACGGGGTGGTGTGAATCGGAGGGTCTGAATTAGGATAGGCAGTGAGTGGCAATGTAGGATGGAGAAAAGCACCGCGGGGTGGTCAGCATGGGGAGGTCAGGGAACATGCAGTGGCAATGTAGGATAGGTTTCTGAAAAACATCGCGGGGTGGTGCGCATTGTATGGGTGTGTGTTACATTACATTCACTAGTAGGAGTGAGAAAAACATCACGGGGTGGTGCGCATTGTATGGGTGTGTGTTACATTACATTCACTAGTAGGAGTGAGAAAAACATCACGGGGTGGTGCGCATTGTATGGGTGTGTGTTTCATTACATTCACTAATAGGAGTGAGAAAAACATCACGGGGTGGTGCGCATTGTATGGGTGTGTGTTACATTAGATTCACTAGTAGGAGTGAGAAAAACATCACGGGGTGGTGCGCATTGTATGGGTGTGTGTTACATTACATTCACTAGTAGGAGTGAGAAAAACATCACGGGGTGGTGCGCATTGTATGGGTGTGTGTTACATTACATTCACTAGTAGGAGTGCGAAAATCATCACGGGGTGGTGCGCATTGTATGGGTGTGTGTTACATTACATTCACTAGTAGGAGTGAGAAAAACATCACGGGGTGGTGCGCATTGTATGGGTGTGCGTTACATTACATTCACTAGTAGGAGTGAGAAAAACATCACGGGGTGGTGAGCATTGTATGGGTGTGTGTTACATTACATTCACTAGTAGGAGTGAGAAAAACATCACGGGGTGGTGCGCATTGTACGGGTGTGTGTTACATTACATTCACTAGTAGGAGTGAGAAAAACATCACGGGGTGGTGAGCATTTTATGGGTGTGTGTTACATTACATTCACTAGTAGGAGTGAGAAAAACATCACGGGGTGGTGCGCATTGTATGGGTGTGTGTTACATTACATTCACTAGTAGGAGTGAGAAAAACATCACGGGGTGGTGAGCATTTTGTGGGTGTGTGTTACATTACATTCACTAGTAGGAGTGAGAAAAACATCACGGGGTGGTGCGCATTGTATGGGTGTGTGTTACATTACATTCACTAGTAGGAGTGAGAAAAACATCACGGGGTGGTGTGAATCGGAGGGTCTGAATTAGGATAGGCAGTGAGTGGCAAAGTAGGATGGAGAAAAGCACCGCGGGGTGGTCAGCATGGGGAGGTCAGGGAACATGCAGTGGCAATGTAGGATAGGTTTCTGAAAAACATCGCGGGGTGGTGCGCATTGTATGGGTGTGTGTTACATTACATTCACTAGTAGGAGTGAGAAAAACATCACGGGGTGGTGCGCATTGTATGGGTGTGTGTTACATTACATTCACTAGGAGGAGTGAGAAAAACATCACGGGGTGGTGTGCATTGTATGGGTGTGTGTTACATTACATTCACTAATAGGAGTGAGAAAAACATCACGGGGTGGTGCGCATTGTATGGGTGTGTGTTACATTAGATTCACTAGTAGGAGTGAGAAAAACATCACGGGGTGGTGCGCACTGTATGGGTGTGTGTTACATTTCATTCACTAGTAGGAGTGAGAAAAACATCACGGGGTGGTGCGCATTGTATGGGTGTGTGTTACATTACATTCACTAGTAGGAGTGAGAAAAACATCACGGGGTGGTGCGCATTGTAGGGGTGTGTGTTAAATTACATTCACTAGTAGGAGTGAGAAAAACATCACGGGGTGGTGCGCATTATATGGGTGTGTGTTACATTAAATTCACTAGTAGGAGTGAGAAAAACATCACGGGGTGGTGTGCATTGTATGGGTGTGTTTTACATTACATTCACTAGTAGGAGTGAGAAAAACATCACGGGTGGTGCGCATTGTATGGGTGTGTGTTACATTAGATTCACTAGTAGGAGTGAGAAAAACATCACGGGGTTTTGCGCATTGTATGGGTGTGTGTTACATTACATTCACTAGTAGGAGTGAGAAAAACATCACGGGGTGGTGCGCATTGTATGGGTGTGTGTTACATTACATTCACTAGTAGGAGTGAGAAAAACATCACGGGGTGGTGCACATTGTATGGGTGTGTGTTACATTACATTCACTAGTAGGAGTGAGAAAAACATCACGGGGTGGTGCGCATTGTATGGGTGTGCGTTACATTACATTCACTAGTAGGAGTGAGAAAAACATCACGGGGTGGTGCGCATTGTATGGGTGTGTGTTACATTACATTCACTAGTAGGAGTGAGAAAAACATCACGGGGTGGTGCGCATTGTACGGGTGTGTGGTACATTACATTCACTAGTAGGAGTGAGAAAAACATCACGGGGTGGTGTGAATCGGAAGGTCTGAATTAGGATAGGCAGTGAGTGGCAATGTAGGATGGAGAAAAGCACCGCGGGGTGGTCAGCATGGTTAGGTCAGGGAACATGCAGTGGCAATGTAGGATAGGTTTCTGAAAAACATCGCGGGGTGGTGCGCATTGTATGGGTGTGTGTTACATTACATTCACTAGTAGGAGTGAGAAAAACATCACGGGGTGGTGCGCATTGTATGGGTGTGTGTTACATTACATTCACTAGTAGGAGTGAGAAAAACATCACGGGGTGGTGCGCATTGTATGGGTGTGTGTTACATTACATTCACTAATAGGAGTGAGAAAAACATCACGGTGTGGTGCGCATTGTATGGGTGTGTGTTACATTAGATTCACTAGTAGGAGTGAGAAAAACATCACGGGGTGGTGCGCATTGTATGGGTGTGTGTTACATTTCATTCACTAGTAGGAGTGAGAAAAATATCACGGGGTGGTGCGCATTGTATGGGTGTGTGTTACATTACATTCACTAGTAGGAGTGAGAAAAACATCACGGGGTGGTGCGCATTGTATGGGTGTGTGTTACATTACATTCACTAGTAGGAGTGAGAAAAACATCACGGGGGGGTGCGCATTGTATGGGTGTGTGTTACATTACATTCACTAGTAGGAGTGAGAAAAACATCACGGGGTGGTGTGAATCGGAGGGTCTGAATTAGGATAGGCAGTGAGTGGCAATGTAGGATGGAGAAAAGCACCGCGGGGTGGTCAGCATGGGGAGGTCAGGGAACATGCAGTGGCAATGTAGGATAGGTTTCTGAAAAACATCGCGGGGTGGTGCGCATTGTATGGGTGTGTGTTACATTACATTCACTAGTAGGAGTGAGAAAATCATCACGGGGTGGTGCGCATTGTATGGGTGTGTGTTACATTACATTCACTAGTAGGAGTGAGAAAAACATCACGGGGTGGTGCGCATTCTATGGGTGTGTGTTACATTACATTCACTAGTAGGAGTGAGAAAAACATCACGGGGTGGTGCGCATTGTATGGGTGTGTGTTACATTACATTCACTAATAGGAGTGAGAAAAACATCACGGGGTGGTGCCCATTGTATGGGTGTGTGTTACATTAGATTCACTAGTAGGAGTGAGAAAAACATCACGGGGTGGTGCGCATTGTATGGGTGTGTGTTACATTACATTCACTAGTAGGAGTGAGAAAAACATCACGGGGTGGTGCGCATTGTATGGGTGTGTGTTACATTACATTCACTAGTAGGAGTGAGAAAAACATCACGGGTGGTGCGCATTGTATGGGTGTGTGTTACATTACATTCACTAGTAGGAGTGAGAAAAACATCACGGGGTGGTGCGCATTGTATGGGTGTGTGTTACATTAGATTCACTAGTAGGAGTGAGAAAAACATCACGGGGTGGTGTGCATTGTATGGGTGTGTGTTACATTACATTCACTGGTAGGAGTGAGAAAAACATCACGGGGTGGTGCGCATTGTATGGGTGTGTGTTACATTACATTCACTAGTAGGAGTGAGAAAAACATCACGGCGTGGTGCGCATTGTATGGGTGTGTGTTACATTACATTCACTAGTAGGAGTGAGAAAAACATCACGGGGTGGTGCGCATTGTATGGGTGTTTGTTACATTAGATTCACTAGTAGGAGTGAGAAAATCATCACGGGGTGGTGCGCATTGTATGGGTGTGTGTTACATTACATTCACTAGTAGGAGTGAGAAAAACATCACGGGGTGGTGCGCATTGTATGGGTGTGTGTTACATTACATTCACTAGTAGGAGTGAGAAAAACATCACGGGGTGGTGCGCATTGTATGGGTTTTTGTTACATTAGATTCACTAGTAGGAGTGAGAAAATCATCACGGGGTGGTGCGCATTGAATGGGTGTGTGTTACATTACATTCACTAGTAGGAGTGAGAAAAACATCCCGGGGTGGTGCGCATTGTATGGGTGTGTGTTACATTACATTCACTAGTAGGAGTGAGAAAAACATCACGGGGTGGTGCGCATTGTATTGGTGTTTGTTACATTAGATTCACTAGTAGGAGTGAGAAAGTCATCACGGGGTGGTGCGCATTGTATGGGTTTGTGTTACATTACATTCACTAGTAGGAGTGAGAAAATCATCACGGGGTGGTGCACATTGTATGGGTGTGTGTTACATTACATTCACTAGTAGGAGTGAGAAAAACATCACGGGGTGGTGCGCATTGTATGGGTGTGTGTTACATTACATTCACTAGTAGGAGTGAGAAAAACATCACGGGGTGGTGCGCATTGTATGGGTGTGTGTTACATTAGATTCACTAGTAGGAGTGAGAAAAACATCACGGGGGGGTGCGCATTGTATGGGTGTGTGTTACATTACATTCACTAGTAGGAGTGAGAAAAACTTCACGGGGTGGTGCGCATTGTATGGGTGTGTGTTACATTACATTCACTAGTAGGAGTGAGAAAAACATCACGGTGTGGTGCGCATTGTATGGGTGTGTGTTACATTACATTCACTAGTAGGAGTGAGAAAAACTTCACGGGGTGGTGCGCATTGTATGGGTGTGTGTTACATTACATTCACTAGTAGGAGTGAGAAAAACATCACGGGGTGGTGCGCATTGTATGGGTGTGTGTTACATTAGATTCACTAGTAGGAGTCAGAAAAACATCACGGGGTGGTGCGCATTGTATGGGTTTGTGTTACATTACATTCACTAGTAGGAGTGAGAAAAACATCACGGGGGGGTGCGCATTGTATGGGTGTGTGTTACATTACATTCACTAGTAGGAGTGAGAAAAACATCACGGGGTGGTGTGAATCGGAGGGTCTGAATTAGGATAGGCAGTGAGTGGCAATGTAGGATGGAGAAAAGCACCGCGGGGTGGTCAGCATGGGGAGGTCAGGGAACATGCAGTGGCAATGTAGGATAGGTTTCTGAAAAACATCGCGGGGTGGTGCGCATTGTATGGGTGTGTGTTACATTACATTCACTAGTAGGAGTGAGAAAAACATCACGGGGTGGTGCGCATTGTATGGGTGTGTGTTACATTACATTCACTAGTAGGAGTGAGAAAAACATCACGGGGTGGTGCGCATTGTATGGGTGTGTGTTTCATTACATTCACTAATAGGAGTGAGAAAAACATCACGGGGTGGTGCGCATTGTATGGGTGTGTGTTACATTAGATTCACTAGTAGGAGTGAGAAAAACATCACGGGGTGGTGCGCATTGTATGGGTGTGTGTTACATTACATTCACTAGTAGGAGTGAGAAAAACATCACGGGGTGGTGCGCATTGTATGGGTGTGTGTTACATTACATTCACTAGTAGGAGTGCGAAAATCATCACGGGGTGGTGCGCATTGTATGGGTGTGTGTTACATTACATTCACTAGTAGGAGTGAGAAAAACATCACGGGGTGGTGCGCATTGTATGGGTGTGCGTTACATTACATTCACTAGTAGGAGTGAGAAAAACATCACGGGGTGGTGAGCATTGTATGGGTGTGTGTTACATTACATTCACTAGTAGGAGTGAGAAAAACATCACGGGGTGGTGCGCATTGTACGGGTGTGTGTTACATTACATTCACTAATAGGAGTGAGAAAAACATCACGGGGTGGTGAGCATTTTATGGGTGTGTGTTACATTACATTCACTAGTAGGAGTGAGAAAAACATCACGGGGTGGTGCGCATTGTATGGGTGTGTGTTACATTACATTCACTAGTAGGAGTGAGAAAAACATCACGGGGTGGTGCGCATTGTACGGGTGTGTGTTACATTACATTCACTAGTAGGAGTGAGAAAAACATCACGGGGTGGTGAGCATTTTGTGGGTGTGTGTTACATTACATTCACTAGTAGGAGTGAGAAAAACATCACGGGGTGGTGCGCATTGTATGGGTGTGTGTTACATTACATTCACTAGTAGGAGTGAGAAAAACATCACGGGGTGGTGTGAATCGGAGGGTCTGAATTAGGATAGGCAGTGAGTGGCAAAGTAGGATGGAGAAAAGCACCGCGGGGTGGTCAGCATGGGGAGGTCAGGGAACATGCAGTGGCAATGTAGGATAGGTTTCTGAAAAACATCGCGGGGTGGTGCGCATTGTATGGGTGTGTGTTACATTACATTCACTAGTAGGAGTGAGAAAAACATCACGGGGTGGTGCGCATTGTATGGGTGTGTGTTACATTACATTCACTAGGAGGAGTGAGAAAAACATCACGGGGTGGTGTGCATTGTATGGGTGTGTGTTACATTACATTCACTAATAGGAGTGAGAAAAACATCACGGGGTGGTGCGCATTGTATGGGTGTGTGTTACATTAGATTCACTAGTAGGAGTGAGAAAAACATCACGGGGTGGTGCGCACTGTATGGGTGTGTGTTACATTTCATTCACTAGTAGGAGTGAGAAAAACATCACGGGGTGGTGCGCATTGTATGGGTGTGTGTTACATTACATTCACTAGTAGGAGTGAGAAAAACATCACGGGGTGGTGCGCATTGTAGGGGTGTGTGTTAAATTACATTCACTAGTAGGAGTGAGAAAAACATCACGGGGTGGTGCGCATTATATGGGTGTGTGTTACATTAAATTCACTAGTAGGAGTGAGAAAAACATCACGGGGTGGTGTGCATTGTATGGGTGTGTTTTACATTACATTCACTAGTAGGAGTGAGAAAAACATCACGGGTGGTGCGCATTGTATGGGTGTGTGTTACATTAGATTCACTAGTAGGAGTGAGAAAAACATCACGGGGTTTTGCGCATTGTATGGGTGTGTGTTACATTACATTCACTAGTAGGAGTGAGAAAAACATCACGGGGTGGTGCGCATTGTATGGGTGTGTGTTACATTACATTCACTAGTAGGAGTGAGAAAAACATCACGGGGTGGTGCACATTGTATGGGTGTGTGTTACATTACATTCACTAGTAGGAGTGAGAAAAACATCACGGGGTGGTGCGCATTGTATGGGTGTGCGTTACATTACATTCACTAGTAGGAGTGAGAAAAACATCACGGGGTGGTGCGCATTGTATGGGTGTGTGTTACATTACATTCACTAGTAGGAGTGAGAAAAACATCACGGGGTGGTGCGCATTGTACGGGTGTGTGGTACATTACATTCACTAGTAGGAGTGAGAAAAACATCACGGGGTGGTGTGAATCGGAAGGTCTGAATTAGGATAGGCAGTGAGTGGCAATGTAGGATGGAGAAAAGCACCGCGGGGTGGTCAGCATGGTTAGGTCAGGGAACATGCAGTGGCAATGTAGGATAGGTTTCTGAAAAACATCGCGGGGTGGTGCGCATTGTATGGGTGTGTGTTACATTACATTCACTAGTAGGAGTGAGAAAAACATCACGGGGTGGTGCGCATTGTATGGGTGTGTGTTACATTACATTCACTAGTAGGAGTGAGAAAAACATCACGGGGTGGTGCGCATTGTATGGGTGTGTGTTACATTACATTCACTAATAGGAGTGAGAAAAACATCACGGTGTGGTGCGCATTGTATGGGTGTGTGTTACATTAGATTCACTAGTAGGAGTGAGAAAAACATCACGGGGTGGTGCGCATTGTATGGGTGTGTGTTACATTTCATTCACTAGTAGGAGTGACAAAAATATCACGGGGTGGTGCGCATTGTATGGGTGTGTGTTACATTACATTCACTAGTAGGAGTGAGAAAAACATCACGGGGTGGTGCGCATTGTATGGGTGTGTGTTACATTACATTCACTAGTAGGAGTGAGAAAAACATCACGGGGGGGTGCGCATTGTATGGGTGTGTGTTACATTACATTCACTAGTAGGAGTGAGAAAAACATCACGGGGTGGTGTGAATCGGAGGGTCTGAATTAGGATAGGCAGTGAGTGGCAATGTAGGATGGAGAAAAGCACCGCGGGGTGGTCAGCATGGGGAGGTCAGGGAACATGCAGTGGCAATGTAGGATAGGTTTCTGAAAAACATCGCGGGGTGGTGCGCATTGTATGGGTGTGTGTTACATTGCATTCACTAGTAGGAGTGAGAAAAATATCACGGGGTGGTGCGCATTGTATGGGTGTGTGTTACATTACATTCACTAGTAGGAGTGAGAAAAACATCATGGGGTGGTGTGCATTGTATGGGTGTGTGTTACATTACATTCACTAGTACGAGTGAGAAAAACATCACGGGGTGGTGCGCATTGTACGGGTGTGTGTTACATTACATTCACTAGTATCAGTGAGAAAAACATCACGGGTGGTGCGCATTGTATGGGTGTGTGTTACATTACATTCACTAGTAGGAGTGAGAAAAACATCACGGGGTGGTGCGCATTGTATGGGTGTGTGTTACATTACATTCACTAGTAGGAGTGAGAAACACATCACGGGGTGGTGCGCATTGTATGGGTGTGTGTTACATTACATTCACCAGTAGGAGTGAGAAAAATATTACGGGGTGGTGTGCATTGTATGGGTGTGTGTTACATTACATTCACTAGTAGGAGTGAGAAAAACATCACGGGGTGGTGCGCATTGTATGGGTGTGTGTTACATTACATTCACTAGTAGGAGTGAGAAAAACATCACGGGGTGGTGTGCATTGTATGGGTGTGTGTTACATTACATTCACTAGTAGGAGTGAGAAAAACATCACGGGGTGGTGCGCATTGTACGGGTGTGTGTTACATTACATTCACTAGTAGGAGTGAGAAAAACATCACGGGGTGGTGCGCATTGTATGGGTGTGTGTTACATTACATTCACTAGTAGGAGTGAGAAAAACATCACGGGGTGGTGCGCATTGTATGGGTGTTTGTTACATTAGATTCACTAGTAGGAGTGAGAAAATCATCATGGGGTGGTGCGCATTGTATGGGTGTGTGTTACATTACATTCACTAGTAGGAGTGAGAAAAACATCACGGGGTGGTGCGCATTGTATGGGTGAGTGTTACATTACATTCACTAGTAGGAGTGAGAAAAACATCACGGGGTGGTGCGCATTGTATGGGTGTGCGTTACATTACATTCACTAGTAGGAGTGAGAAAAACATCACGGGGTGGTGCGCATTGTATGGGTGTGTGTTACATTACATTCACTAGTAGGAGTGAGAAAAACATCACGGGGTGGTGAGCATTTTATGGGTGTGTGTTACATTACATTCACTAGTAGGAGTGAGAAAAACATCACGGGGTGGTGCGCATTGTATGGGTGTGTGTTACATTAGATTCACTAGTAGGAGTGAGAAAAACATCACGGAGTGGTGCGAATTGTATGGGTGTGTGTTACATTACATTCACAGGTAGGAGTGAGAAAAACATCACGGGGTGGTGCGCATTGTATGGGTGTGTGTTACATTACATTCACTAGTAGGAGTGAGAAAAACATCACGGGGTGGTGCGCATCGTATGGGTGTGTGTTACATTACATTCACTAGTAGGAGTGAGAAAAACATCACGGGGTGGTGCGCATTGTATGGGTGTGTGTTACATTACATTCACTAGTAGGAGTGAGAAAAACATCAAGGGGTGGTGCGGATTGTATGGGTGTTTGTTACATTAGATTCACTAGTAGGAGTGAGAAAAACATCACGGGGTGGTGCGCATTGTATGGGTGTGTGTTACATTACATTCACTAGTAGGAGTGAGAAAAACATCACGGGGTGGTGCGCATTGTATGGGTGTGTGTTACATTACATTCACTAGTATCAGTGAGAAAAACATCACGGGGTGGTGCGCATTGTATGGGTGTTTGTTACATTAGATTCACTAGTAGGAGTGAGAAAGTCATCACGGGGTGGTGCGCATTGTATGGGTTTGTGTTACATTACATTCACTAGTAGGAGTGAGAAAATCATCACGGGGTGGTGCGCATTGTATGGGTGTGTGTTACATTAAATTCACTAGTAGGAGTGAGAAAAACATCACGGGGTGCTGCGCATTGTATTGGTGTGTGTTACATTACCTTCACTAGTAGGAGTGAGAAAAACATCACGGGGTGGTGCGCATTTTATGGGTGTGTGTTACATTAGATTCACTAGTAGGAGTGAGAAAAACATCACGGGGTGGTGCGCATTGTATGGGTGTGTGTTACATTACATTCACTAGTAGTAGTGAGAAAAACATCACGGGGTGGTGCGCATTGTATGGATGTGTGTTACATTACATTCACAAGTAGGAGTGAGAAAAACATCACGGGGTGGTGCGCATTGTATGGGTGTGTTACATTACATTCACTAGTAGCAGTGAGAAAAACAGCACGGGGTGGTGCGCATTGTATGGGTGTGTGTTACATTAGATTTACTAGTAGGAGTGAGAAAAACATCACGGGGTGGTGCGCATTGTATGGGTGTGTGTTACATTACATTCACTAGTAGGAGTGAGAAAAACATCACGGGGTGGTGCGCATTGTATGGGTGTGTGTTACATTACATTCACTAGTAGGAGTGAGAAAAACATCACGGGGTGGTGCGCATTGTATGGGTGTGTGTTACATTACATTCACTAGTAGGAGTGAGAAAAACATCACGGGGTGGTGCGCATTGTATGGGTGTGTGTTACATTACATTCACTAGTAGGAGTGAGAAAAACATCACGGGGTGGTGCGCATTGTACGGGTGTGTGTTATATTACATTCACTAGTGGGAGTGAGAAAAACATCACGGGGTGGTGTGAATCGGAGGGTCTGAATTAGGATAGGTAGTGAGTGGCAATGTAGGATGGAGAAAAGCACCGCGGGGTGGTCAGCATGGGGAGGTCAGGGAACATGCAGTGGCAATGTAGGATAGGTTTCTGAAAAACATCGCGGGGTGGTGCGCATTGTATGGGTGTGTGTTACATTACATTCACTAGTAGGAGTGAGAAAAACATCACGGGGTGGTGCGCATTCTATGGGTGTGTGTTATATTACATTCACTAGTAGGAGTGAGAAAAACATCACGGGGTGGTGCGCATTGTATGGGTGTGTGTTACATTACATTCACTAATAGGAGTGAGAGAAACATCACGGGGTGGTGCCCATTGTATGGGTGTGTGTTACATTAGATTCACTAGTAGGAGTGAGAAAAACATCACGGGGTGGTGCGCATTGTATGGGTGTTTGTTACATTACATTCACTAGTAGGAGTGAGAAAAACATCACGGGGTGGTGCGCATTGTATGGGTGTGTGTTACATTACATTCACTAGTAGGAGTGAGAAAAACATCACGGGTGGTGCGCATTGTATGGGTGTGTGTTACATTACATTCACTAGCAGGAGTGAGAAAAACATCACGGGGTGGTGCGCATTGTATGGGTGTGTGTTACATTAGATTCACTGGTAGGAGTGAGAAAAACATCACGGGGTGGTGTGCATTGTATGGGTGTGTGTTACATTACATTCACTAGTAGGAGTGAGAAAAACATCATGGGGTGGTGCGCATTGTATGGGTGTGTGTTACATTACATTCACTAGTAGGAGTGAGAAAAACATCACGGGGTGGTGCGCATTGTATGGGTGTGTGTTACATTACATTCACTAGTAGGAGTGAGAAAAACATCACGGGGTGGTGCGCATTGTATGGGTGTTTGTTACATTAGATTCACTAGTAGGAGTGAGAAAATCATCACGGGGTGGTGCGCATTGTATGGGTGTGTGTTACATTACATTCACTAGTAGGAGTGAGAAAAACATCACGGGGTGGTGCGCATTGTATGGGTGTGTGTTACATTACATTCACTAGTAGGAGTGAGAAAAACATCACGGGGTGGTGCGCATTGTATGGGTTTTTGTTACATTAGATTCACTAGTAGGAGTGAGAAAATCATCACGGGGTGGTGCGCATTGAATGGGTGTGTGTTACATTACATTCACTAGTAGGAGTGAGAAAAACATCCCGGGGTGGTGCGCATTGTATGGGTGTGTGTTACATTACATTCACTAGTAGGAGTGAGAAAAACATCACGGGGTGGTGCGCATTGTATGGGTGTTTGTTACATTAGATTCACTAGTAGGAGTGAGAAAGTCATCACGGGGTGGTGCGCATTGTATGGGTTTGTGTTACATTACATTCACTAGTAGGTGTGAGAAAATCATCACGGGGTGGTGCACATTGTATGGGTGTGTGTTACATTACATTCACTAGTAGGAGTGAGAAAAACATCACGGGGTGGTGCGCATTGTATGGGTGTGTGTTACATTACATTCACTAGTAGGAGTGAGAAAAACATCACGGGGTGGTGCGCATTGTATGGGTGTGTGTTACATTAGATTCACTAGTAGGAGTGAGAAAAACATCACGGGGTGGTGCGCATTGTATGGGTGTGTGTTACATTACATTCACTAGTAGGAGTGAGAAAAACATCACGGGGTGGTGCGCATTGTATGGGTGTGTGTTACATTAGATTCACTAGTAGGAGTGAGAAAAACATCACGGGGTGGTGCGCATTGTATGGTTGTGTTACATTACATTCACTAGTAGGAGTGAGAAAAACAGCACGGGGTGGTGCGCATTGTATGGGTGTGTGTTACATTACATTCACTAGTAGGAGTGAGAAAATCATCACGGGGTGGTGCGCATTGTATGGGTGTGTGTTACATTACATTCACTAATAGGAGTGAGAAAAACATCACGGTGTGGTGCGCATTGTATGGGTGTGTGTTACATTACATTCACTAGTAGGAGTGAGAAAAACTTCACGGGGTGGTGCGCATTGTATGGGTGTGTGTTACATTACATTCACTAGTAGGAGTGAGAAAAACATCACGGGGTGGTGCGCATTGTATGGGTGTGTGTTACATTAGATTCACTAGTAGGAGTCAGAAAAACATCACGGGGTGGTGCGCATTGTATGGGTGTGTGTTACATTACATTCACTAGTAGGAGTGAGAAAAACATCACGGGGTGGTGCGCATTGTATGGGTGTGTGTTACATTACATTCACTAATAGGAGTGAGAAAAACATCACGGGGTGGTGCGCATTGTATGGGTGTGTGTTACATTAGATTCACTAGTAGGAGTGAGAAAAACATCACGGGGTGGTGCGCATTGTATGGGTGTGTGTTACATTACATTCACTAATAGGAGTGAGAAAAACATCACGGGGTGGTGCGCATTGTATGGGTGTGTGTTACATTACATTCACTAGTAGGAGTGAGAAAAACATCACGGGGTGGTGCGCATTGTATGGGTGTGTGTTACATTACATTCACTAGTAGGAGTGAGAAAAACATCACGGGGTGGTGCGCATTGTATGGGTGTGTGTTACATTACATTCACTAGTAGGAGTGAGAAAAACATCACGGGGTGGTGCGCATTGTATGGGTGTGTGTTACATTACATTCACTAGTAGGAGTGAGAAAAACATCACGGGGTGGTGCGCATTGTATGGGTGTGTGTTACATTACATTCACAAGTAGGAGTGAGAAAAACATCACGGGGTGGTGCGCATTGTATGGGTGTGTGTTACATTACATTCACTAGTAGGAGTGAGAAAAACATCACGGGGTGGTGCGCATTGTACGGGTGTGTGTTATATTACATTCACTAGTGGGAGTGAGAAAAACATCACGGGGTGGTGTGAATCGGAGGGTCTGAATTAGGATAGGTAGTGAGTGGCAATGTAGGATGGAGAAAAGCACCGCGGGGTGGTCAGCATGGGGAGGTCAGGGAACATGCAGTGGCAATGTAGGATAGGTTTCTGAAAAACATCGCGGGGTGGTGCGCATTGCATGGGTGTGTGTTACATTACATTCACTAGTAGGAGTGAGAAAAACATCACGGGGTGGTGCGCATTCTATGGGTGTGTGTTACATTACATTCACTAGTAGGAGTGAGAAAAACATCACGGGGTGGTGCGCATTGTATGGGTGTGTGTTACATTACATTCACTAATAGGAGTGAGAGAAACATCACGGGGTGGTGCCCATTGTATGGGTGTGTGTTACATTAGATTCACTAGTAGGAGTGAGAAAAACATCACGGGGTGGTGCGCATTGTATGGGTGTTTGTTACATTACATTCACTAGTAGGAGTGAGAAAAACATCACGGGGTGGTGCGCATTGTATGGGTGTGTGTTACATTACATTCACTAGTAGGAGTGAGAAAAACATCACGGGTGGTGCGCATTGTATGGGTGTGTGTTACATTACATTCACTAGCAGGAGTGAGAAAAACATCACGGGGTGGTGCGCATTGTATGGGTGTGTGTTACATTAGATTCACTGGTAGGAGTGAGAAAAACATCACGGGGTGGTGTGCATTGTATGGGTGTGTGTTACATTACATTCACTAGTAGGAGTGAGAAAAACATCATGGGGTGGTGCGCATTGTATGGGTGTGTGTTACATTACATTCACTAGTAGGAGTGAGAAAAACATCACGGGGTGGTGCGCATTGTATGGGTGTGTGTTACATTACATTCACTAGTAGGAGTGAGAAAAACATCACGGGGTGGTGCGCATTGTATGGGTGTTTGTTACATTAGATTCACTAGTAGGAGTGAGAAAATCATCACGGGGTGGTGCGCATTGTATGGGTGTGTGTTACATTACATTCACTAGTAGGAGTGAGAAAAACATCACGGGGTGGTGCGCATTGTATGGGTGTGTGTTACATTACATTCACTAGTAGGAGTGAGAAAAACATCACGGGGTGGTGCGCATTGTATGGGTTTTTGTTACATTAGATTCACTAGTAGGAGTGAGAAAATCATCACGGGGTGGTGCGCATTGAATGGGTGTGTGTTACATTACATTCACTAGTAGGAGTGAGAAAAACATCCCGGGGTGGTGCGCATTGTATGGGTGTGTGTTACATTACATTCACTAGTAGGAGTGAGAAAAACATCACGGGGTGGTGCGCATTGTATGGGTGTTTGTTACATTAGATTCACTAGTAGGAGTGAGAAAGTCATCACGGGGTGGTGCGCATTGTATGGGTTTGTGTTACATTACATTCACTAGTAGGAGTGAGAAAATCATCACGGGGTGGTGCACATTGTATGGGTGTGTGTTACATTACATTCACTAGTAGGAGTGAGAAAAACATCACGGGGTGGTGCGCATTGTATGGGTGTGTGTTACATTACATTCACTAGTAGGAGTGAGAAAAACATCACGGGGTGGTGCGCATTGTATGGGTGTGTGTTACATTAGATTCACTAGTAGGAGTGAGAAAAACATCACGGGGTGGTGCGCATTGTATGGGTGTGTGTTACATTACATTCACTAGTAGGAGTGAGAAAAACATCACGGGGTGGTGCGCATTGTATGGGTGTGTGTTACATTAGATTCACTAGTAGGAGTGAGAAAAACATCACGGGGTGGTGCGCATTGTATGGTTGTGTTACATTACATTCACTAGTAGGAGTGAGAAAAACAGCACGGGGTGGTGCGCATTGTATGGGTGTGTGTTACATTACATTCACTAGTAGGAGTGAGAAAATCATCACGGGGTGGTGCGCATTGTATGGGTGTGTGTTACATTACATTCACTAATAGGAGTGAGAAAAACATCACGGTGTGGTGCGCATTGTATGGGTGTGTGTTACATTACATTCACTAGTAGGAGTGAGAAAAACTTCACGGGGTGGTGCGCATTGTATGGGTGTGTGTTACATTACATTCACTAGTAGGAGTGAGAAAAACATCACGGGGTGGTGCGCATTGTATGGGTGTGTGTTACATTAGATTCACTAGTAGGAGTCAGAAAAACATCACGGGGTGGTGCGCATTGTATGGGTGTGTGTTACATTACATTCACTAGTAGGAGTGAGAAAAACATCACGGGGTGGTGCGCATTGTATGGGTGTGTGTTACATTACATTCACTAATAGGAGTGAGAAAAACATCACGGGGTGGTGCGCATTGTATGGGTGTGTGTTACATTAGATTCACTAGTAGGAGTGAGAAAAACATCACGGGGTGGTGCGCATTGTATGGGTGTGTGTTACATTACATTCACTAATAGGAGTGAGAAAAACATCACGGGGTGGTGCGCATTGTATGGGTGTGTGTTACATTACATTCACTAGTAGGAGTGAGAAAAACATCACGGGGTGGTGCGCATTGTATGGGTGTGTGTTACATTACATTCACTAGTAGGAGTGAGAAAAACATCACGGGTGGTGCGCATTGTATGGGTGTGTGTTACATTACATTCACTAGTAGGAGTGAGAAAAACATCACGGGGTGGTGTGCATTGTATGGGTGTGTGTTACATTAGATTCACTAGTAGGAGTGAGAAAAACATCACGGGGTGGAGCGCATTGTATGGGTGTGTGTTACATTACATTCACTAGTAGGAGTGAGAAAAACATCACGGGGTGGTGCGCATTGTATGGGTGTGTGTTACATTACATTCACTAGTAGGAGTGAGAAAAACATCACGGGGTGGTGCGCATTGTATGGGTGTGTGTTACATTACATTCACTAGTAGGAGTGAGAAAAACATCACGGGGTGGTGCGCATTGTATGGGTGTTTGTTACATTAGATTCACTAGTAGGAGTGAGAAAGTCATCACGGGGTGGTGCGCATTGTATGGGTTTGTGTTACATTACATTCACTAGTAGGAGTGAGAAAATCATCACGGGGTGGTGCGCATTGTATGGGTGTGTGTTACATTAGATTCACTAGTAGGAGTGAGAAAAACATCACGGGGTGGTGCGCATTGTATTGGTGTGTGTTACATTACATTCACTAGTAGGAGTGAGAAAAACATCACGGGGTGGTGCGCATTTTATGGGTGTGTGTTACATTAGATTCACTAGTAGGAGTGAGAAAAACATCACGGGGTGGTGCGCATTGTATGGGTGTGTGTTACATTACATTCACTAGTAGGAGTGAGAAAAACATCACGGGGTGGTGCGCATTGTATGGATGTGTGTTACATTACATTCACAAGTAGGAGTGAGAAAAACATCACGGGGTGGTGCGCATTGTATTGGTGTGTTACATTACATTCACTAGTAGCAGTGAGAAAAACAGCACGGGGTGGTGCGCATTGTATGGGTGTGTGTTACATTAGATTCACTAGTAGGAGTGAGAAAAACATCACGGGGTGGTGCGCATTGTATGGGTGTGTGTTACACTACATTCACTAGTAGGAGTGAGAAAAACATCACGGGGTGGTGCGCATTGTATGGGTGTGTGTTACATTACATTCACTAGTAGGAGTGAGAAAAACATCATGGGGTGGTGCTCATTGTATGGGTGTGTGTTACATTACATTCACTAGTAGGAGTGAGAAAAACATCACGGGGTGGTGCGCATTGTATGGGTGTGTGTTACATTACATTCACTAGTATCAGTGAGAAAAACATCACGGGTGGTGCGCATTGTATGGGTGTGTGTTACATTACATTCACTAGTAGGAGTGAGAAAAACATCACGGGGTGGTGCGCATTGTATGGGTGTGTGTTACATTACATTCACTAGTAGGAGTGAGAAAAACATCACGGGGTGGTGCCCATTGTATGGGTGTGTGTTACATTAGATTCACGAGTAGGAGTGAGAAAAACATCACGGGGTGGTGCGCATTGTACGGGTGTGTGTTATATTACATTCACTAGTGGGAGTGAGAAAAACATCACGGGGTGGTGTGAATCGGAGGGTCTGAATTAGGATAGGCAGTGAGTGGCAATGTAGGATGGAGAAAAGCACCGCGGGGTGGTCAGCATGGGGAGGTCAGGGAACATGCAGTGGCAATGTAGGATAGGTTTCTGAAAAACATCGCGGGGTGGTGCGCATTGTATGGGTGTGTGTTACATTACATTCACTAGTAGGAGTGAGAAAATCATCACGGGGTGGTGCGCATTGTATGGGTGTGTGTTACATTACATTCACTAGTAGGAGTGAGAAAAACATCACGGGGTGGTGCGCATTGTATGGGTGTGTGTTACATTACATTCACTAGTAGGAGTGAGAAAAACATCACGTGATGGTGCGCATTGTATGGGTGTGTGTTACATTACATTCACTAGTAGGAGTGAGAAAAACATCACGGGGTGGTGCGCATTGTATGGGTGTGTGTTACATTACATTCACTAGTAGGAGTGAGAAAAACATCACGGGGTGGTGCGCATTGTATGGGTGTGTGTTACATTACATTCACTAGTAGGAGTGAGAAAAACATCACGGTGTGGTGCGCATTTTATGGGTGTGTGTTACATTACATTCACTAGTAGGAGTGAGAAAAACTTCACGGGGTGGTGCGCATTGTATGGGTGTGTGTTACATTACATTCACTAGTAGGAGTGAGAAAAACATCACGGGGTGGTGCGCATTGTATGGGTGTGTGTTACATTAGATTCACTAGTAGGAGTCAGAAAAACATCACGGGGTGGTGCGCATTGTATGGGTGTGTGTTACATTACATTCACTAGTAGGAGTGAGAAAAACATCATGGGGTGGTGCGCATTGTATGGGTGTGTGTTACATTACATTCACTAGTAGGAGTGAGAAAAACATCACGGGGTGGTGCGCATTGTATGGGTGTGTGTTAAATTAGATTCACTAGTAGGAGTGAGAAAAACATCAGGGGTGGTGCGCATTGTATGGGTGTGTGTTACATTACATTCACTAGTAGGAGTGAGAAAAACATCACGGGGTGGTGCGCATTGTATGGGTGTGTGTTACATTACATTCACTAGTAGGAGTGAGAAAAACATCACGGAGTGGTGCGCATTGTATGGGTGTGTGTTACATTACATTCACTAGTAGGAGTGAGAAAAACATCACGGGGTGGTGCGCATTGTATGGGTGTGTGTTACATTACATTCACTAGTAGGAGTGAGAAAAACATCACGGGGTGGTGCGCATTCTATGGGTGTGTGTTACATTACATTCACAAGTAGGAGTGAGAAAAACATCACGGGGTGGTGCGCATTGTATGGGTGTGTGTTACATTACATTCACTAATAGGAGTGAGAAAAACATCACGGGGTGGTGCGCATTGTATGGGTGTGTGTTACATTACATTCACTAGTAGGAGTGAGAAAAACATCACGGGGTGGTGCGCATTGTATGGGTGTGTGTTACATTACATTCACTAGTAGGAGTGAGAAAAACATCACGGGGTGGTGCGCATTGTATGGGTGTGTGTTACATTACATTCACTAGTAGGAGTGAGAAAAACATCACGGGGTGGTGCGCATTGTATGGGTGTGTGTTACATTACATTCACTAGTAGGAGTGAGAAAAACATCACGGGTGGTGCGCATTGTATGGGTGTGTGTTACATTACATTCACTAGTAGGAGTGAGAAAAACATCACGGGGTGGTGCGCATTGTATGGGTGTGTGTTACATTAGATTCACTAGTAGGAGTGAGAAAAATATCACGGGGTGGTGCGCATTGTATGGGTGTGTGTTACATTAGATTCACTAGTAGGAGTGAGAAAAACATCACGGGGTGGTGCTCATTGTATGGGTGTGTGTTACATTACATTCACTAGTAGGAGTGAGAAAAACATCACGGGGTGGTGCGCATTGTATGGGTGTGTGTTACATTACATTCACTAGTAGGAGTGAGAAAAACATCACGGGGTGGTGCGCATTGTATGGGTGTTTGTTACATTAGATTCACTAGTAGGAGTGAGAAAATCATCACGGGGTGGTGCGCATTGTATGGGTGTGTGTTACATTACATTCACTAGTAGGAGTGAGAAAAACATCACGGGGTGGTGCGCATTGTATGGGTGTGTGTTACATTACATTCACTAGTAGGAGTGAGAAAAACATCACGGGGTGGTGCGCATTGTATGGGTTTTTGTTACATTAGATACACTAGTAGGAGTGAGAAAATCATCACGGGGTGGTGCGCATTGAATGGGTGTGTGTTACATTAGATTCACTAGTAGGAGTCAGAAAAACATCACGGGGTGGTGCGCATTGTATGGGTTTGTGTTACATTACATTCACTAGTAGGAGTGAGAAAAACATCACGGGGGGGTGCGCATTGTATGGGTGTGTGTTACATTACATTCACTAGTAGGAGTGAGAAAAACATCACGGGGTGGTGTGAATCGGAGGGTCTGAATTAGGATAGGCAGTGAGTGGCAATGTAGGATGGAGAAAAGCACCGCGGGGTGGTCAGCATGGGGAGGTCAGGGAACATGCAGTGGCAATGTAGGATAGGTTTCTGAAAAACATCGCGGGGTGGTGCGCATTGTATGGGTGTGTGTTACATTACATTCACTAGTAGGAGTGAGAAAAACATCACGGGGTGGTGCGCATTGTATGGGTGTGTGTTACATTACATTCACTAGTAGGAGTGAGAAAAACATCACGGGGTGGTGCGCATTGTATGGGTGTGTGTTTCATTACATTCACTAATAGGAGTGAGAAAAACATCACGGGGTGGTGCGCATTGTATGGGTGTGTGTTACATTAGATTCACTAGTAGGAGTGAGAAAAACATCACGGGGTGGTGCGCATTGTATGGGTGTGTGTTACATTACATTCACTAGTAGGAGTGAGAAAAACATCACGGGGTGGTGCGCATTGTATGGGTGTGTGTTACATTACATTCACTAGTAGGAGTGCGAAAATCATCACGGGGTGGTGCGCATTGTATGGGTGTGTGTTACATTAGATTCACTAGTAGGAGTGAGAAAAACATCACGGGGTGGTGCGCATTGTATGGGTGTGTGTTTCATTACATTCACTAATAGGAGTGAGAAAAACATCACGGGGTGGTGCGCATTGTATGGGTGTGTGTTACATTAGATTCACTAGTAGGAGTGAGAAAAACATCACGGGGTGGTGCGCATTGTATGGGTGTGTGTTACATTACATTCACTAGTAGGAGTGAGAAAAACATCACGGGGTGGTGCGCATTGTATGGGTGTGTGTTACATTACATTCACTAGTAGGAGTGCGAAAATCATCACGGGGTGGTGCGCATTGTATGGGTGTGTGTTACATTACATTCACTAGTAGGAGTGAGAAAAACATCACGGGGTGGTGCGCATTGTATGGGTGTGCGTTACATTACATTCACTAGTAGGAGTGAGAAAAACATCACGGGGTGGTGAGCATTGTATGGGTGTGTGTTACATTACATTCACTAGTAGGAGTGAGAAAAACATCACGGGGTGGTGCGCATTGTATGGGTGTGTGTTACATTACATTCACTAGTAGGAGTGAGAAAAACATCACGGGGTGGTGCGCATTGTATGGGTGTTTGTTACATTAGATTCACTAGTAGGAGTGAGAAAATCATCACGGGGTGGTGCGCATTGTATGGGTGTGTGTTACATTACATTCACTAGTAGGAGTGAGAAAAACATCACGGGGTGGTGCGCATTGTATGGGTGTGTGTTACATTACATTCACTAGTAGGAGTGAGAAAAACATCACGGGGTGGTGCGCATTGTATGGGTTTTTGTTACATTAGATACACTAGTAGGAGTGAGAAAATCATCACGGGGTGGTGCGCATTGAATGGGTGTGTGTTACATTAGATTCACTAGTAGGAGTCAGAAAAACATCACGGGGTGGTGCGCATTGTATGGGTTTGTGTTACATTACATTCACTAGTAGGAGTGAGAAAAACATCACGGGGGGGTGCGCATTGTATGGGTGTGTGTTACATTACATTCACTAGTAGGAGTGAGAAAAACATCACGGGGTGGTGTGAATCGGAGGGTCTGAATTAGGATAGGCAGTGAGTGGCAATGTAGGATGGAGAAAAGCACCGCGGGGTGGTCAGCATGGGGAGGTCAGGGAACATGCAGTGGCAATGTAGGATAGGTTTCTGAAAAACATCGCGGAGTGGTGCGCATTGTATGGGTGTGTGTTACATTACATTCACTAGTAGGAGTGAGAAAAACATCACGGGGTGGTGCGCATTGTATGGGTGTGTGTTACATTACATTCACTAGTAGGAGTGAGAAAAACATCACGGGGTGGTGCGCATTGTATGGGTGTGTGTTTCATTACATTCACTAATAGGAGTGAGAAAAACATCACGGGGTGGTGCGCATTGTATGGGTGTGTGTTACATTAGATTCACTAGTAGGAGTGAGAAAAACATCACGGGGTGGTGCGCATTGTATGGGTGTGTGTTACATTACATTCACTAGTAGGAGTGAGAAAAACATCACGGGGTGGTGCGCATTGTATGGGTGTGTGTTACATTACATTCACTAGTAGGAGTGCGAAAATCATCACGGGGTGGTGCGCATTGTATGGGTGTGTGTTACATTACATTCACTAGTAGGAGTGAGAAAAACATCACGGGGTGGTGCGCATTGTATGGGTGTGCGTTACATTACATTCACTAGTAGGAGTGAGAAAAACATCACGGGGTGGTGAGCATTGTATGGGTGTGTGTTACATTACATTCACTAGTAGGAGTGAGAAAAACATCACGGGGTGGTGCGCATTGTACGGGTGTGTGTTACATTACATTCACTAGTAGGAGTGAGAAAAACATCACGGGGTGGTGAGCATTTTATGGGTGTGTGTTACATTACATTCACTAGTAGGAGTGAGAAAAACATCACGGGGTGGTGCGCATTGTATGGGTGTGTGTTACATTACATTCACTAGTAGGAGTGAGAAAAACATCACGGGGTGGTGCGCATTGTACGGGTGTGTGTTACATTACATTCACTAGTAGGAGTGAGAAAAACATCACGGGGTGGTGAGCATTTTGTGGGTGTGTGTTACATTACATTCACTAGTAGGAGTGAGAAAAACATCACGGGGTGGTGCGCATTGTATGGGTGTGTGTTACATTACATTCACTAGTAGGAGTGAGAAAAACATCACGGGGTGGTGTGAATCGGAGGGTCTGAATTAGGATAGGCAGTGAGTGGCAATGTAGGATGGAGAAAAGCACCGCGGGGTGGTCAGCATGGGGAGGTCAGGGAACATGCAGTGGCAATGTAGGATAGGTTTCTGAAAAACATCGCGGGGTGGTGCGCATTGTATGGGTGTGTGTTACATTACATTCACTAGTAGGAGTGAGAAAATCATCACGGGGTGGTGCGCATTGTATGGGTGTGTGTTACATTACATTCACTAGTAGGAGTGAGAAAAACATCACGGGGTGGTGCGCATTGTATGGGTGTGTGTTACATTACATTCACTAGTAGGAGTGAGAAAAACATCACGTGCTGGTGCGCATTGTATGGGTGTGTGTTACATTACATTCACTAGTAGGAGTGAGAAAAACATCACGGGGTGGTGCGCATTGTATGGGTGTGTGTTACATTACATTCACTAGTAGGAGTGAGAAAAACATCACGGGGTGGTGCGCATTGTATGGGTGTGTGTTACATTACATTCACTAGTAGGAGTGAGAAAAACATCACGGTGTGGTGCGCATTTTATGGGTGTGTGTTACATTACATTCACTAGTAGGAGTGAGAAAAACTTCACGGGGTGGTGCGCATTGTATGGGTGTGTGTTACATTACATTCACTAGTAGGAGTGAGAAAAACATCACGGGGTGGTGCGCATTGTATGGGTGTGTGTTACATTAGATTCACTAGTAGGAGTCAGAAAAACATCACGGGGTGGTGCGCATTGTATGGGTGTGTGTTACATTACATTCACTAGTAGGAGTGAGAAAAACATCATGGGGTGGTGCGCATTGTATGGGTGTGTGTTACATTACATTCACTAGTAGGAGTGAGAAAAACATCACGGGGTGGTGCGCATTGTATGGGTGTGTGTTAAATTAGATTCACTAGTAGGAGTGAGAAAAACATCACGGGGTGGTGCGCATTGTATGGGTGTGTGTTACATTACATTCACTAGTAGGAGTGAGAAAAACATCACGGGGTGGTGCGCATTGTATGGGTGTGTGTTACATTACATTCACTAGTAGGAGTGAGAAAAACATCACGGAGTGGTGCGCATTGTATGGGTGTGTGTTACATTACATTCACTTGTAGGAGTGAGAAAAACATCACGGGGTGGTGCGCATTGTATGGGTGTGTGTTACATTACATTCACTAGTAGGAGTGAGAAAAACATCACGGGGTGGTGCGCATTCTATGGGTGTGTGTTACATTACATTCACAAGTAGGAGTGAGAAAAACATCACGGGGTGGTGCGCATTGTATGGGTGTGTGTTACATTACATTCACTAATAGGAGTGAGAAAAACATCACGGGGTGGTGCGCATTGTATGGGTGTGTGTTACATTACATTCACTAGTAGGAGTGAGAAAAACATCACGGGGTGGTGCGCATTGTATGGGTGTGTGTTACATTACATTCACTAGTAGGAGTGAGAAAAACATCACGGGGTGGTGCGCATTGTATGGGTGTGTGTTACATTACATTCACTAGTAGGAGTGAGAAAAACATCACGGGGTGGTGCGCATTGTATGGGTGTGTGTTACATTACATTCACTAGTAGGAGTGAGAAAAACATCACGGGTGGTGCGCATTGTATGGGTGTGTGTTACATTACATTCACTAGTAGGAGTGAGAAAAACATCACGGGGTGGTGCGCATTGTATGGGTGTGTGTTACATTAGATTCACTAGTAGGAGTGAGAAAAATATCACGGGGTGGTGCGCATTGTATGGGTGTGTGTTACATTAGATTCACTAGTAGGAGTGAGAAAAACATCACGGGGTGGTGCTCATTGTATGGGTGTGTGTTACATTACATTCACTAGTAGGAGTGAGAAAAACATCACGGGGTGGTGCGCATTGTATGGGTGTGTGTTACATTACATTCACTAGTAGGAGTGAGAAAAACATCACGGGGTGGTGCGCATTGTATGGGTGTTTGTTACATTAGATTCACTAGTAGGAGTGAGAAAATCATCACGGGGTGGTGCGCATTGTATGGGTGTGTGTTACATTACATTCACTAGTAGGAGTGAGAAAAACATCACGGGGTGGTGCGCATTGTATGGGTGTGTGTTACATTACATTCACTAGTAGGAGTGAGAAAAACATCACGGGGTGGTGCGCATTGTATGGGTTTTTGTTACATTAGATACACTAGTAGGAGTGAGAAAATCATCACGGGGTGGTGCGCATTGAATGGGTGTGTGTTACATTAGATTCACTAGTAGGAGTCAGAAAAACATCACGGGGTGGTGCGCATTGTATGGGTTTGTGTTACATTACATTCACTAGTAGGAGTGAGAAAAACATCACGGGGGGGTGCGCATTGTATGGGTGTGTGTTACATTACATTCACTAGTAGGAGTGAGAAAAACATCACGGGGTGGTGTGAATCGGAGGGTCTGAATTAGGATAGGCAGTGAGTGGCAATGTAGGATGGAGAAAAGCACCGCGGGGTGGTCAGCATGGGGAGGTCAGGGAACATGCAGTGGCAATGTAGGATAGGTTTCTGAAAAACATCGCGGGGTGGTGCGCATTGTATGGGTGTGTGTTACATTACATTCACTAGTAGGAGTGAGAAAAACATCACGGGGTGGTGCGCATTGTATGGGTGTGTGTTACATTACATTCACTAGTAGGAGTGAGAAAAACATCACGGGGTGGTGCGCATTGTATGGGTGTGTGTTTCATTACATTCACTAATAGGAGTGAGAAAAACATCACGGGGTGGTGCGCATTGTATGGGTGTGTGTTACATTAGATTCACTAGTAGGAGTGAGAAAAACATCACGGGGTGGTGCGCATTGTATGGGTGTGTGTTACATTACATTCACTAGTAGGAGTGAGAAAAACATCACGGGGTGGTGCGCATTGTATGGGTGTGTGTTACATTACATTCACTAGTAGGAGTGCGAAAATCATCACGGGGTGGTGCGCATTGTATGGGTGTGTGTTACATTACATTCACTAGTAGGAGTGAGAAAAACATCACGGGGTGGTGCGCATTGTATGGGTGTGCGTTACATTACATTCACTAGTAGGAGTGAGAAAAACATCACGGGGTGGTGAGCATTGTATGGGTGTGTGTTACATTACATTCACTAGTAGGAGTGAGAAAAACATCACGGGGTGGTGCGCATTGTACGGGTGTGTGTTACATTACATTCACTAGTAGGAGTGAGAAAAACATCACGGGGTGGTGAGCATTTTATGGGTGTGTGTTACATTACATTCACTAGTAGGAGTGAGAAAAACATCACGGGGTGGTGCGCATTGTATGGGTGTGTGTTACATTACATTCACTAGTAGGAGTGAGAAAAACATCACGGGGTGGTGCGCATTGTACGGGTGTGTGTTACATTACATTCACTAGTAGGAGTGAGAAAAACATCACGGGGTGGTGAGCATTTTGTGGGTGTGTGTTACATTACATTCACTAGTAGGAGTGAGAAAAACATCACGGGGTGGTGCGCATTGTATGGGTGTGTGTTACATTACATTCACTAGTAGGAGTGAGAAAAACATCACGGGGTGGTGTGAATCGGAGGGTCTGAATTAGGATAGGCAGTGAGTGGCAAAGTAGGATGGAGAAAAGCACCGCGGGGTGGTCAGCATGGGGAGGTCAGGGAACATGCAGTGGCAATGTAGGATAGGTTTCTGAAAAACATCGCGGGGTGGTGCGCATTGTATGGGTGTGTGTTACATTACATTCACTAGTAGGAGTGAGAAAAACATCACGGGGTGGTGCGCATTGTATGGGTGTGTGTTACATTACATTCACTAGGAGGAGTGAGAAAAACATCACGGGGTGGTGTGCATTGTATGGGTGTGTGTTACATTACATTCACTAATAGGAGTGAGAAAAACATCACGGGGTGGTGCGCATTGTATGGGTGTGTGTTACATTAGATTCACTAGTAGGAGTGAGAAAAACATCACGGGGTGGTGCGCACTGTATGGGTGTGTGTTACATTTCATTCACTAGTAGGAGTGAGAAAAACATCACGGGGTGGTGCGCATTGTATGGGTGTGTGTTACATTACATTCACTAGTAGGAGTGAGAAAAACATCACGGGGTGGTGCGCATTGTAGGGGTGTGTGTTAAATTACATTCACTAGTAGGAGTGAGAAAAACATCACGGGGTGGTGCGCATTATATGGGTGTGTGTTACATTAAATTCACTAGTAGGAGTGAGAAAAACATCACGGGGTGGTGTGCATTGTATGGGTGTGTTTTACATTACATTCACTAGTAGGAGTGAGAAAAACATCACGGGTGGTGCGCATTGTATGGGTGTGTGTTACATTAGATTCACTAGTAGGAGTGAGAAAAACATCACGGGGTTTTGCGCATTGTATGGGTGTGTGTTACATTACATTCACTAGTAGGAGTGAGAAAAACATCACGGGGTGGTGCACATTGTATGGGTGTGTGTTACATTACATTCACTAGTAGGAGTGAGAAAAACATCACGGGGTGGTGCACATTGTATGGGTGTGTGTTACATTACATTCACTAGTAGGAGTGAGAAAAACATCACGGGGTGGTGCGCATTGTATGGGTGTGCGTTACATTACATTCACTAGTAGGAGTGAGAAAAACATCACGGGGTGGTGCGCATTGTATGGGTGTGTGTTACATTACATTCACTAGTAGGAGTGAGAAAAACATCACGGGGTGGTGCGCATTGTACGGGTGTGTGGTACATTACATTCACTAGTAGGAGTGAGAAAAACATCACGGGGTGGTGTGAATCGGAAGGTCTGAATTAGGATAGGCAGTGAGTGGCAATGTAGGATGGAGAAAAGCACCGCGGGGTGGTCAGCATGGTTAGGTCAGGGAACATGCAGTGGCAATGTAGGATAGGTTTCTGAAAAACATCGCGGGGTGGTGCGCATTGTATGGGTGTGTGTTACATTACATTCACTAGTAGGAGTGAGAAAAACATCACGGGGTGGTGCGCATTGTATGGGTGTGTGTTACATTACATTCACTAGTAGGAGTGAGAAAAACATCACGGGGTGGTGCGCATTGTATGGGTGTGTGTTACATTACATTCACTAATAGGAGTGAGAAAAACATCACGGTGTGGTGCGCATTGTATGGGTGTGTGTTACATTAGATTCACTAGTAGGAGTGAGAAAAACATCACGGGGTGGTGCGCATTGTATGGGTGTGTGTTACATTTCATTCACTAGTAGGAGTGAGAAAAATATCACGGGGTGGTGCGCATTGTATGGGTGTGTGTTACATTACATTCACTAGTAGGAGTGAGAAAAACATCACGGGGTGGTGCGCATTGTATGGGTGTGTGTTACATTACATTCACTAGTAGGAGTGAGAAAAACATCACGGGGGGGTGCGCATTGTATGGGTGTGTGTTACATTACATTCACTAGTAGGAGTGAGAAAAACATCACGGGGTGGTGTGAATCGGAGGGTCTGAATTAGGATAGGCAGTGAGTGGCAATGTAGGATGGAGAAAAGCACCGCGGGGTGGTCAGCATGGGGAGGTCAGGGAACATGCAGTGGCAATGTAGGATAGGTTTCTGAAAAACATCGCGGGGTGGTGCGCATTGTATGGGTGTGTGTTACATTACATTCACTAGTAGGAGTGAGAAAAATATCACGGGGTGGTGCGCATTGTATGGGTGTGTGTTACATTACATTCACTAGTAGGAGTGAGAAAAACATCATGGGGTGGTGTGCATTGTATGGGTGTGTGTTACATTACATTCACTAGTACGAGTGAGAAAAACATCACGGGGTGGTGCGCATTGTACGGGTGTGTGTTACATTACATTCACTAGTATCAGTGAGAAAAACATCACGGGTGGTGCGCATTGTATGGGTGTGTGTTACATTACATTCACTAGTAGGAGTGAGAAAAACATCACGGGGTGGTGCGCATTGTATGGGTGTGTGTTACATTACATTCACTAGTAGGAGTGAGAAACACATCACGGGGTGGTGCGCATTGTATGGGTGTGTGTTACATTACATTCACCAGTAGGAGTGAGAAAAATATTACGGGGTGGTGTGCATTGTATGGGTGTGTGTTACATTACATTCACTAGTAGGAGTGAGAAAAACATCACGGGGTGGTGCGCATTGTATGGGTGTGTGTTACATTACATTCACTAGTAGGAGTGAGAAAAACATCACGGGGTGGTGTGCATTGTATGGGTGTGTGTTACATTACATTCACTAGTAGGAGTGAGAAAAACATCACGGGGTGGTGCGCATTGTACGGGTGTGTGTTACATTACATTCACTAGTAGGAGTGAGAAAAACATCACGGGGTGGTGCGCATTGTATGGGTGTGTGTTACATTACATTCACTAGTAGGAGTGAGAAAAACATCACGGGGTGGTGCGCATTGTATGGGTGTTTGTTACATTAGATTCACTAGTAGGAGTGAGAAAATCATCATGGGGTGGTGCGCATTGTATGGGTGTGTGTTACATTACATTCACTAGTAGGAGTGAGAAAAACATCACGGGGTGGTGCGCATTGTATGGGTGAGTGTTACATTACATTCACTAGTAGGAGTGAGAAAAACATCACGGGGTGGTGCGCATTGTATGGGTGTGCGTTACATTACATTCACTAGTAGGAGTGAGAAAAACATCACGGGGTGGTGCGCATTGTATGGGTGTGTGTTACATTACATTCACTAGTAGGAGTGAGAAAAACATCACGGGGTGGTGAGCATTTTATGGGTGTGTGTTACATTACATTCACTAGTAGGAGTGAGAAAAACATCACGGGGTGGTGCGCATTGTATGGGTGTGTGTTACATTAGATTCACTAGTAGGAGTGAGAAAAACATCACGGAGTGGTGCGAATTGTATGGGTGTGTGTTACATTACATTCACAGGTAGGAGTGAGAAAAACATCACGGGGTGGTGCGCATTGTATGGGTGTGTGTTACATTACATTCACTAGTAGGAGTGAGAAAAACATCACGGGGTGGTGCGCATCGTATGGGTGTGTGTTACATTACATTCACTAGTAGGAGTGAGAAAAACATCACGGGGTGGTGCGCATTGTATGGGTGTGTGTTACATTACATTCACTAGTAGGAGTGAGAAAAACATCAAGGGGTGGTGCGGATTGTATGGGTGTTTGTTACATTAGATTCACTAGTAGGAGTGAGAAAAACATCACGGGGTGGTGCGCATTGTATGGGTGTGTGTTACATTACATTCACTAGTAGGAGTGAGAAAAACATCACGGGGTGGTGCGCATTGTATGGGTGTGTGTTACATTACATTCACTAGTATCAGTGAGAAAAACATCACGGGTGGTGCGCATTGTATGGGTGTGTGTTACATTACATTCACTAGTAGGAGTGAGAAAAACATCACGGGGTGGTGCGCATTGTATGGGTGTGTGTTACATTACATTCACTAGTAGGAGTGAGAAAAACATTACGGGGTGGTGCGCATTGTATGGGTGTGTGTTACATTACATTCACTAGTAGGAGTGAGAAAAACATCACGGGGTGGTGCGCATTGTATGGGTGTGTGTTACATTAGATTCACTAGTAGGAGTGAGAAAAACATCACGGGGTTTTGCGCATTGTATGGGTGTGTGTTACATTACATTCACTAGTAGGAGTGAGAAAAACATCACGGGGTGGTGCACATTGTATGGGTGTGTGTTACATTACATTCACTAGTAGGAGTGAGAAAAACATCACGGGGTTTTGCGCATTGTATGGGTGTGTGTTACATTACATTCACTAGTAGGAGTGAGAAAAACATCACGGGGTGGTGCGCATTGTATGGGTGTGTGTTACATTACATTCACTAGTAGGAGTGAGAAAAACATCACGGGGTGGTGCACATTGTATGGGTGTGTGTTACATTACATTCACTAGTAGGAGTGAGAAAAACATCACGGGGTGGTGCGCATTGTATGGGTGTGCGTTACATTACATTCACTAGTAGGAGTGAGAAAAACATCACGGGGTGGTGCGCATTGTATGGGTGTGTGTTACATTACATTCACTAGTAGGAGTGAGAAAAACATCACGGGGTGGTGCGCATTGTACGCGTGTGTGGTACATTACATTCACTAGTAGGAGTGAGAAAAACATCACGGGGTGGTGTGAATCGGAAGGTCTGAATTAGGATAGGCAGTGAGTGGCAATGTAGGATGGAGAAAAGCACCGCGGGGTGGTCAGCATGGTTAGGTCAGGGAACATGCAGTGGCAATGTAGGATAGGTTTCTGAAAAACATCGCGGGGTGGTGCGCATTGTATGGGTGTGTGTTACATTACATTCACTAGTAGGAGTGAGAAAAACATCACGGGGTGGTGCGCATTGTATGGGTGTGTGTTACATTACATTCACTAGTAGGAGTGAGAAAAACATCACGGGGTGGTGCGCATTGTATGGGTGTGTGTTACATTACATTCACTAATAGGAGTGAGAAAAACATCATGGTGTGGTGCGCATTGTATGGGTGTGTGTTACATTAGATTCACTAGTAGGAGTGAGAAAAACATCACGGGGTGGTGCGCATTGTATGGGTGTGTGTTACATTTCATTCACTAGTAGGAGTGAGAAAAATATCACGGGGTGGTGCGCATTGTATGGGTGTGTGTTACATTACATTCACTAGTAGGAGTGAGAAAAACATCACGGGGTGGTGCGCATTGTATGGGTGTGTGTTACATTACATTCACTAGTAGGAGTGAGAAAAACATCACGGGGGGTGCGCATTGTATGGGTGTGTGTTACATTACATTCACTAGTAGGAGTGAGAAAAACATCACGGGGTGGTGTGAATCGGAGGGTCTGAATTAGGATAGGCAGTGAGTGGCAATGTAGGATGGAGAAAAGCACCGCGGGGTGGTCAGCATGGGGAGGTCAGGGAACATGCAGTGGCAATGTAGGATAGGTTTCTGAAAAACATCGCGGGGTGGTGCGCATTGTATGGGTGTGTGTTACATTACATTCACTAGTAGGAGTGAGAAAACATCACGGGGTGGTGCGCATTGTATGGGTGTGTGTTACATTACATTCACTAGTAGGAGTGAGAAAAACATCATGGGGTGGTGTGCATTGTATGGGTGTGTGTTACATTACATTCACTAGTACGAGTGAGAAAAACATCACGGGGTGGTGCGCATTGTACGGGTGTGTGTTACATTACATTCACTAGTATCAGTGAGAAAAACATCACGGGTGGTGCGCATTGTATGGGTGTGTGTTACATTACATTCACTAGTAGGAGTGAGAAAAACATCACGGGGTGGTGCGCATTGTATGGGTGTGTGTTACATTACATTCACTAGTAGGAGTGACAAAAACATCACGGGGTGGTGCGCATTGTATGGGTGTGTGTTACATTACATTCACTAGTAGGAGTGAGAAAAACATCACGGGGTGGTGCGCATTGTATGGGTGTGTGTTACATTACATTCACTAGTAGGAGTGAGAAAAACATCACGGGGTGGTGCGCATTGTACGGGTATGTGTTACATTACATTCACTAGTAGGAGTGAGAAAAACATCACGGGGTGGTGCGCATTGTATGGGTGTGTGTTACATTACATTCACTAGTAGGAGTGAGAAACACATCACGGGGTGGTGCGCATTGTATGGGTGTGTGTTACATTACATTCACCAGTAGGAGTGAGAAAAATATTACGGGGTGGTGTGCATTGTATGGGTGTGTGTTACATTACATTCACTAGTAGGAGTGAGAAAAACATCACGGGGTGGTGCGCATTGTATGGGTGTGTGTTACATTACATTCACTAGTAGGAGTGAGAAAAACATCACGGGGTGGTGTGCATTGTATGGGTGTGTGTTACATTACATTCACTAGTAGGAGTGAGAAAAACATCACGGGGTGGTGCGCATTGTACTGGTGTGTGTTACATTACATTCACTAGTAGGAGTGAGAAAAACATCACGGGGTGGTGCGCATTGTATGGGTGTGTGTTACATTACATTCACTAGTAGGAGTGAGAAAAACATCACGGGGTGGTGCGCATTGTATGGGTGTTTGTTACATTAGATTCACTAGTAGGAGTGAGAAAATCATCATGGGGTGGTGCGCATTGTATGGGTGTGTGTTACATTACATTCACTAGTAGGAGTGAGAAAAACATCACGGGGTGGTGCGCATTGTATGGGTGAGTGTTACATTACATTCACTAGTAGGAGTGAGAAAAACATCACGGGGTGGTGCGCATTGTATGGGTGTGCGTTACATTACATTCACTAGTAGGAGTGAGAAAAACATCACGGGGTGGTGCGCATTGTATGGGTGTGTGTTACATTACATTCACTAGTAGGAGTGAGAAAAACATCACGGGGTGGTGAGCATTTTATGGGTGTGTGTTACATTACATTCACTAGTAGGAGTGAGAAAAACATCACGGGGTGGTGCGCATTGTATGGGTGTGTGTTACATTAGATTCACTAGTAGGAGTGAGAAAAACATCACGGAGTGGTGCGAATTGTATGGGTGTGTGTTACATTACATTCACAGGTAGGAGTGAGAAAAACATCACGGGGTGGTGCGCATTGTATGGGTGTGTGTTACATTACATTCACTAGTAGGAGTGAGAAAAACATCACGGGGTGGTGCGCATCGTATGGGTGTGTGTTACATTACATTCACTAGTAGGAGTGAGAAAAACATCACGGGGTGGTGCGCATTGTATGGGTGTGTGTTACATTACATTCACTAGTAGGAGTGAGAAAAACATCAAGGGGTGGTGCGGATTGTATGGGTGTTTGTTACATTAGATTCACTAGTAGGAGTGAGAAAAACATCACGGGGTGGTGCGCATTGTATGGGTGTGTGTTACATTACATTCACTAGTAGGAGTGAGAAAAACATCACGGGGTGGTGCGCATTGTATGGGTGTGTGTTACATTACATTCACTAGTATCAGTGAGAAAAACATCACGGGTGGTGCGCATTGTATGGGTGTGTGTTACATTACATTCACTAGTAGGAGTGAGAAAAACATCACGGGTTGGTGCGCATTGTATGGGTGTGTGTTACATTACATTCACTAGTAGGAGTGAGAAAAACATCACGGGGTGGTGCGCATTGTATGGGTGTGTGTTACATTACATTCACTAGTAGGAGTGAGAAAAACATCACGGGGTGGTGCGCATTGTATGGGTGTGTGTTACATTACATTCACTAGTAGGAGTGAGAAAAACATCACGGGGTGGTGCGCATTGTACGGGTATGTGTTACATTACATTCACTAGTAGGAGTGAGAAAAACATCACGGGGTGGTGTGAATTGGAGGGTCTGAATTAGGATAGGCAGTGAGTGGCAATGTAGGATGGAGAAAAGCACCGCGGGGTGGTCAGCATGGGGAGGTCAGGGAACATGCAGTGGCAATGTAGGATAGGTTTCTGAAAAACATCGCGGGGTGGGGCGCATTGTATGGGTGTGTGTTACATTACATTCACTAGTAGGAGTGAGAAAAACATCACGGGGTGGTGCGCATTTTATGGGTGTGTGTTACATTACATTCACTAGTAGGAGTGAGAAAAACATCACGGGGTGGTGCGCATTGTATGGGTGTGTGTTACATTACATTCACTAACAGGAGTGAGAAAAACATCACGGGGTGGTGCGCATTGTATGGGTGTGTGTTACATTAGATTCACTAGTAGCAGTGAGAAAAACATCACGGGGTGGTGCGCATTGTATGGGTGTGTGTTACATTACATTCACTAGTAGGAGTGAGAAAAACATCACGGGGTGGTGCGCATTGTATGGGTGTGTGTTACATTACATTCACTAGTAGGAGTGAGAAAAACATCACGGGGTGGTGCGCATTGTATGGGTGTGTGTTATATTACATTCACTAGTAGGAGTGAGAAAAACATCACGGGTGGCGCGCATTGTATGGGTGTGTGTTACATTACATTCACTAGTAGGAGTGAGAAAAACATCACGGGGTGGTGTGCATTGTATGGGTGTGTGTTACATTAGATTCACTAGTAGGAGTGAGAAAAACATCACGGGGTGGAGCGCATTGTATGGGTGTGTGTTACATTACATTCACTAGTAGGAGTGAGAAAAACATCACGGGGTGGTGCCCATTGTATGGGTGTGTGTTACATTACATTCACTAGTAGGAGTGAGAAAAACATCACGGGGTGGTGCGCATTGTATGGGTGTGTGTTACATTACATTCACTAGTAGGAGTGAGAAAAACATCACGGGGTGGTGCGCATTGTATGGGTGTTTGTTACATTAGATTCACTAGTAGGAGTGAGAAAAACATCACGGGGTGGTGCGCATTGTATGGGTGTGTGTTACATTACATTCACTAGTAGGAGTGAGAAAAACATCACGGGGTGGTGCGCATTGTACGCGTGTGTGGTACATTACATTCACTAGTAGGAGTGAGAAAAACATCACGGGGTGGTGTGAATCGGAAGGTCTGAATTAGGATAGGCAGTGAGTGGCAATGTAGGATGGAGAAAAGCACCGCGGGGTGGTCAGCATGGGGAGGTCAGGGAACATGCAGTGGCAATGTAGGATAGGTTTCTGAAAAACATCGCGGGGTGGTGCGCATTGTATGGGTGTGTGTTACATTACATTCACTAGTAGGAGTGAGAAAAACATCACGGGGTGGTGTGCATTGTATGGGTGTGTGTTACATTACATTCACTAGTAGGAGTGAGAAAAACATCACGGGGTGGTGCGCATTGTACTGGTGTGTGTTACATTACATTCACTAGTAGGAGTGAGAAAAACATCACGGGGTGGTGCGCATTGTATGGGTGTGTGTTACATTACATTCACTAGTAGGAGTGAGAAAAACATCACGGGGTGGTGCGCATTGTATGGGTGTTTGTTACATTAGATTCACTAGTAGGAGTGAGAAAATCATCATGGGGTGGTGCGCATTGTATGGGTGTGTGTTACATTACATTCACTAGTAGGAGTGAGAAAAACATCACGGGGTGGTGCGCATTGTATGGGTGAGTGTTACATTACATTCACTAGTAGGAGTGAGAAAAACATCACGGGGTGGTGCGCATTGTATGGGTGTGCGTTACATTACATTCACTAGTAGGAGTGAGAAAAACATCACGGGGTGGTGCGCATTGTATGGGTGTGTGTTACATTACATTCACTAGTAGGAGTGAGAAAAACATCACGGGGTGGTGAGCATTTTATGGGTGTGTGTTACATTACATTCACTAGTAGGAGTGAGAAAAACATCACGGGGTGGTGCGCATTGTATGGGTGTGTGTTACATTAGATTCACTAGTAGGAGTGAGAAAAACATCACGGAGTGGTGCGAATTGTATGGGTGTGTGTTACATTACATTCACAGGTAGGAGTGAGAAAAACATCACGGGGTGGTGCGCATTGTATGGGTGTGTGTTACATTACATTCACTAGTAGGAGTGAGAAAAACATCACGGGGTGGTGCGCATCGTATGGGTGTGTGTTACATTACATTCACTAGTAGGAGTGAGAAAAACATCACGGGGTGGTGCGCATTGTATGGGTGTGTGTTACATTACATTCACTAGTAGGAGTGAGAAAAACATCAAGGGGTGGTGCGGATTGTATGGGTGTTTGTTACATTAGATTCACTAGTAGGAGTGAGAAAAACATCACGGGGTGGTGCGCATTGTATGGGTGTGTGTTACATTACATTCACTAGTAGGAGTGAGAAAAACATCACGGGGTGGTGCGCATTGTATGGGTGTGTGTTACATTACATTCACTAGTATCAGTGAGAAAAACATCACGGGTGGTGCGCATTGTATGGGTGTGTGTTACATTACATTCACTAGTAGGAGTGAGAAAAACATCACGGGTTGGTGCGCATTGTATGGGTGTGTGTTACATTACATTCACTAGTAGGAGTGAGAAAAACATCACGGGGTGGTGCGCATTGTATGGGTGTGTGTTACATTACATTCACTAGTAGGAGTGAGAAAAACATCACGGGGTGGTGCGCATTGTATGGGTGTGTGTTACATTACATTCACTAGTAGGAGTGAGAAAAACATCACGGGGTGGTGCGCATTGTACGGGTATGTGTTACATTACATTCACTAGTAGGAGTGAGAAAAACATCACGGGGTGGTGTGAATTGGAGGGTCTGAATTAGGATAGGCAGTGAGTGGCAATGTAGGATGGAGAAAAGCACCGCGGGGTGGTCAGCATGGGGAGGTCAGGGAACATGCAGTGGCAATGTAGGATAGGTTTCTGAAAAACATCGCGGGGTGGGGCGCATTGTATGGGTGTGTGTTACATTACATTCACTAGTAGGAGTGAGAAAAACATCACGGGGTGGTGCGCATTTTATGGGTGTGTGTTACATTACATTCACTAGTAGGAGTGAGAAAAACATCACGGGGTGGTGCGCATTGTATGGGTGTGTGTTACATTACATTCACTAACAGGAGTGAGAAAAACATCACGGGGTGGTGCGCATTGTATGGGTGTGTGTTACATTAGATTCACTAGTAGCAGTGAGAAAAACATCACGGGGTGGTGCGCATTGTATGGGTGTGTGTTACATTACATTCACTAGTAGGAGTGAGAAAAACATCACGGGGTGGTGCGCATTGTATGGGTGTGTGTTACATTACATTCACTAGTAGGAGTGAGAAAAACATCACGGGGTGGTGCGCATTGTATGGGTGTGTGTTATATTACATTCACTAGTAGGAGTGAGAAAAACATCACGGGTGGCGCGCATTGTATGGGTGTGTGTTACATTACATTCACTAGTAGGAGTGAGAAAAACATCACGGGGTGGTGTGCATTGTATGGGTGTGTGTTACATTAGATTCACTAGTAGGAGTGAGAAAAACATCACGGGGTGGAGCGCATTGTATGGGTGTGTGTTACATTACATTCACTAGTAGGAGTGAGAAAAACATCACGGGGTGGTGCCCATTGTATGGGTGTGTGTTACATTACATTCACTAGTAGGAGTGAGAAAAACATCACGGGGTGGTGCGCATTGTATGGGTGTGTGTTACATTACATTCACTAGTAGGAGTGAGAAAAACATCACGGGGTGGTGCGCATTGTATGGGTGTTTGTTACATTAGATTCACTAGTAGGAGTGAGAAAAACATCACGGGGTGGTGCGCATTGTATGGGTGTGTGTTACATTACATTCACTAGTAGGAGTGAGAAAAACATCACGGGGTGGTGCGCATTGTACGCGTGTGTGGTACATTACATTCACTAGTAGGAGTGAGAAAAACATCACGGGGTGGTGTGAATCGGAAGGTCTGAATTAGGATAGGCAGTGAGTGGCAATGTAGGATGGAGAAAAGCACCGCGGGGTGGTCAGCATGGTTAGGTCAGGGAACATGCAGTGGCAATGTAGGATAGGTTTCTGAAAAACATCGCGGGGTGGTGCGCATTGTATGGGTGTGTGTTACATTACATTCACTAGTAGGAGTGAGAAAAACATCACGGGGTGGTGCGCATTGTATGGGTGTGTGTTACATTACATTCACTAGTAGGAGTGAGAAAAACATCACGGGGTGGTGCGCATTGTATGGGTGTGTGTTACATTACATTCACTAATAGGAGTGAGAAAAACATCACGGTGTGGTGCGCATTGTATGGGTGTGTGTTACATTAGATTCACTAGTAGGAGTGAGAAAAACATCACGGGGTGGTGCGCATTGTATGGGTGTGTGTTACATTTCATTCACTAGTAGGAGTGAGAAAAATATCACGGGGTGGTGCGCATTGTATGGGTGTGTGTTACATTACATTCACTAGTAGGAGTGAGAAAAACATCACGGGGTGGTGCGCATTGTATGGGTGTGTGTTACATTACATTCACTAGTAGGAGTGAGAAAAACATCACGGGGGGGTGCGCATTGTATGGGTGTGTGTTACATTACATTCACTAGTAGGAGTGAGAAAAACATCACGGGGTGGTGTGAATCGGAGGGTCTGAATTAGGATAGGCAGTGAGTGGCAATGTAGGATGGAGAAAAGCACCGCGGGGTGGTCAGCATGGGGAGGTCAGGGAACATGCAGTGGCAATGTAGGATAGGTTTCTGAAAAACATCGCGGGGTGGTGCGCATTGTATGGGTGTGTGTTACATTACATTCACTAGTAGGAGTGAGAAAACATCACGGGGTGGTGCGCATTGTATGGGTGTGTGTTACATTACATTCACTAGTAGGAGTGAGAAAAACATCATGGGGTGGTGTGCATTGTATGGGTGTGTGTTACATTACATTCACTAGTACGAGTGAGAAAAACATCACGGGGTGGTGCGCATTGTACGGGTGTGTGTTACATTACATTCACTAGTATCAGTGAGAAAAACATCACGGGTGGTGCGCATTGTATGGGTGTGTGTTACATTACATTCACTAGTAGGAGTGAGAAAAACATCACGGGGTGGTGCGCATTGTATGGGTGTGTGTTACATTACATTCACTAGTAGGAGTGACAAAAACATCACGGGGTGGTGCGCATTGTATGGGTGTGTGTTACATTACATTCACTAGTAGGAGTGAGAAAAACATCACGGGGTGGTGCGCATTGTATGGGTGTGTGTTACATTACATTCACTAGTAGGAGTGAGAAAAACATCACGGGGTGGTGCGCATTGTACGGGTATGTGTTACATTACATTCACTAGTAGGAGTGAGAAAAACATCACGGGGTGGTGCGCATTGTATGGGTGTGTGTTACATTACATTCACTAGTAGGAGTGAGAAACACATCACGGGGTGGTGCGCATTGTATGGGTGTGTGTTACATTACATTCACCAGTAGGAGTGAGAAAAATATTACGGGGTGGTGTGCATTGTATGGGTGTGTGTTACATTACATTCACTAGTAGGAGTGAGAAAAACATCACGGGGTGGTGTGCATTGTATGGGTGTGTGTTACATTACATTCACTAGTAGGAGTGAGAAAAACATCACGGGGTGGTGCGCATTGTACTGGTGTGTGTTACATTACATTCACTAGTAGGAGTGAGAAAAACATCACGGGGTGGTGCACATTGTATGGGTGTGTGTTACATTACATTCACGAGTAGGAGTGAGAAAAACATCACGGGGTGGTGCGCATTGTATGGGTGTTTGTTACATTAGATTCACTAGTAGGAGTGAGAAAATCATCATGGGGTGGTGCGCATTGTATGGGTGTGTGTTACATTACATTCACTAGTAGGAGTGAGAAAAACATCACGGGGTGGTGCGCATTGTATGGGTGAGTGTTACATTACATTCACTAGTAGGAGTGAGAAAAACATCACGGGGTGGTGCGCATTGTATGGGTGTGCGTTACATTACATTCACTAGTAGGAGTGAGAAAAACATCACGGGGTGGTGCGCATTGTATGGGTGTGTGTTACATTACATTCACTAGTAGGAGTGAGAAAAACATCACGGGGTGGTGAGCATTTTATGGGTGTGTGTTACATTACATTCACTAGTAGGAGTGAGAAAAACATCACGGGGTGGTGCGCATTGTATGGGTGTGTGTTACATTAGATTCACTAGTAGGTGTGAGAAAAACATCACGGAGTGGTGCGAATTGTATGGGTGTGTGTTACATTACATTCACAGGTAGGAGTGAGAAAAACATCACGGGGTGGTGCGCATTGTATGGGTGTGTGTTACATTACATTCACTAGTAGGAGTGAGAAAAACATCACGGGGTGGTGCGCATCGTATGGGTGTGTGTTACATTACATTCACTAGTAGGAGTGAGAAAAACATCACGGGGTGGTGCGCATTGTATGGGTGTGTGTTACATTACATTCACTAGTAGGAGTGAGAAAAACATCAAGGGGTGGTGCGGATTGTATGGGTGTTTGTTACATTAGATTCACTAGTAGGAGTGAGAAAAACATCACGGGGTGGTGCGCATTGTATGGGTGTGTGTTACATTACATTCACTAGTAGGAGTGAGAAAAACATCACGGGGTGGTGCGCATTGTATGGGTGTGTGTTACATTACATTCACTAGTATCAGTGAGAAAAACATCACGGGTGGTGCGCATTGTATGGGTGTGTGTTACATTACATTCACTAGTAGGAGTGAGAAAAACATCACGGGTTGGTGCGCATTGTATGGGTGTGTGTTACATTACATTCACTAGTAGGAGTGAGAAAAACATCACGGGGTGGTGCGCATTGTATGGGTGTGTGTTACATTACATTCACTAGTAGGAGTGAGAAAAACATCACGGGGTGGTGCGCATTGTATGGGTGTGTGTTACATTACATTCACTAGTAGGAGTGAGAAAAACATCACGGGGTGGTGCGCATTGTACGGGTATGTGTTACATTACATTCACTAGTAGGAGTGAGAAAAACATCACGGGGTGGTGTGAATTGGAGGGTCTGAATTAGGATAGGCAGTGAGTGGCAATGTAGGATGGAGAAAAGCACCGCGGGGTGGTCAGCATGGGGAGGTCAGGGAACATGCAGTGGCAATGTAGGATAGGTTTCTGAAAAACATCGCGGGGTGGGGGGCATTGTATGGGTGTGTGTTACATTACATTCACTAGTAGGAGTGAGAAAAACATCACGGGGTGGTGCGCATTTTATGGGTGTGTGTTACATTACATTCACTAGTAGGAGTGAGAAAAACATCACGGGGTGGTGCGCATTGTATGGGTGTGTGTTACATTACATTCACTAACAGGAGTGAGAAAAACATCACGGGGTGGTGCGCATTGTATGGGTGTGTGTTACATTAGATTCACTAGTAGCAGTGAGAAAAACATCACGGGGTGGTGCGCATTGTATGGGTGTGTGTTACATTACATTCACTAGTAGGAGTGAGAAAAACATCACGGGGTGGTGCGCATTGTATGGGTGTGTGTTACATTACATTCACTAGTAGGAGTGAGAAAAACATCACGGGGTGGTGCGCATTGTATGGGTGTGTGTTATATTACATTCACTAGTAGGAGTGAGAAAAACATCACGGGTGGCGCGCATTGTATGGGTGTGTGTTACATTACATTCACTAGTAGGAGTGAGAAAAACATCATGGGGTGGTGTGCATTGTATGGGTGTGTGTTACATTAGATTCACTAGTAGGAGTGAGAAAAACATCACGGGGTGGAGCGCATTGTATGGGTGTGTGTTACATTACATTCACTAGTAGGAGTGAGAAAAACATCACGGGGTGGTGCCCATTGTATGGGTGTGTGTTACATTACATTCACTAGTAGGAGTGAGAAAAACATCACGGGGTGGTGCGCATTGTATGGGTGTGTGTTACATTACATTCACTAGTAGGAGTGAGAAAAACATCACGGGGTGGTGCGCATTGTATGGGTGTTTGTTACATTAGATTCACTAGTAGGAGTGAGAAAATCATCACGGGGTGGTGCGCATTGTATGGGTGTGTGTTACATTACATTCACTAGTAGGAGTGAGAAAAACATCACGGGGTGGTGCGCATTGTATGGGTGTGTGTTACATTACATTCACTAGTAGGAGTGAGAAAAACATCACGGGGTGGTGCGCATTGTATGGGTGTTTGTTACATTAGATTCACTAGTAGGAGTGAGAAAATCATCACGGGGTGGTGCGCATTGTATGGGTGTGTGTTACATTACATTCACTAGTAGGAGTGAGAAAAACATCACGGGGTGGTGCGCATTGTATGGGTGTGTGTTACATTAGATTCACTAGTAGGAGTGAGAAAGTCATCACGGGGTGGTGCGCATTGTATGGGTTTGTGTTACATTACATTCACTAGTAGGAGTGAGAAAATCATCACGGGGTGGTGCGCATTGTATGGGTGTGTGTTACATTAAATTCACTAGTAGGAGTGAGAAAAACATCACGGGGTGCTGCGCATTGTATTGGTGTGTGTTACATTACCTTCACTAGTAGGAGTGAGAAAAACATCACGGGGTGGTGCGCATTTTATGGGTGTGTGTTACATTAGATTCACTAGTAGGAGTGAGAAAAACATCACGGGGTGGTGCGCATTGTATGGGTGTGTGTTACATTACATTCACTAGTAGTAGTGAGAAAAACATCACGGGGTGGTGCGCATTGTATGGATGTGTGTTACATTACATTCACAAGTAGGAGTGAGAAAAACATCACGGGGTGGTGCGCATTGTATGGGTGTGTTACATTACATTCACTAGTAGCAGTGAGAAAAACAGCACGGGGTGCTGCGCATTGTATGGGTGTGTGTTACATTAGATTTACTAGTAGGAGTGAGAAAAACATCACGGGGTGGTGCGCATTGTATGGGTGTGTGTTACATTACATTCACTAGTAGGAGTGAGAAAAACATCACGGGGTGGTGCGCATTGTATGGGTGTGTGTTACATTACATTCACTAGTAGGAGTGAGAAAAACATCACGGGGTGGTGCGCATTGTATGGGTGTGTGTTACATTACATTCACAAGTAGGAGTGAGAAAAACATCACGGGGTGGTGCGCATTGTATGGGTGTGTGTTACATTACATTCACTAGTAGGAGTGAGAAAAACATCACGGGGTGGTGCGCATTGTACGGGTGTGTGTTATATTACATTCACTAGTGGGAGTGAGAAAAACATCACGGGGTGGTGTGAATCGGAGGGTCTGAATTAGGATAGGTAGTGAGTGGCAATGTAGGATGGAGAAAAGCACCGCGGGGTGGTCAGCATGGGGAGGTCAGGGAACATGCAGTGGCAATGTAGGATAGGTTTCTGAAAAACATCGCGGGGTGGTGCGCATTGTATGGGTGTGTGTTACATTACATTCACTAGTAGGAGTGAGAAAAACATCACGGGGTGGTGCGCATTCTATGGGTGTGTGTTACATTACATTCACTAGTAGGAGTGAGAAAAACATCACGGGGTGGTGCGCATTGTATGGGTGTGTGTTACATTACATTCACTAATAGGAGTGAGAGAAACATCACGGGGTGGTGCCCATTGTATGGGTGTGTGTTACATTAGATTCACTAGTAGGAGTGAGAAAAACATCACGGGGTGGTGCGCATTGTATGGGTGTTTGTTACATTACATTCACTAGTAGGAGTGAGAAAAACATCACGGGGTGGTGCGCATTGTATGGGTGTGTGTTACATTACATTCACTAGTAGGAGTGAGAAAAACATCACGGGTGGTGCGCATTGTATGGGTGTGTGTTACATTACATTCACTAGCAGGAGTGAGAAAAACATCACGGGGTGGTGCGCATTGTATGGGTGTGTGTTACATTAGATTCACTGGTAGGAGTGAGAAAAACATCACGGGGTGGTGTGCATTGTATGGGTGTGTGTTACATTACATTCACTAGTAGGAGTGAGAAAAACATCATGGGGTGGTGCGCATTGTATGGGTGTGTGTTACATTACATTCACTAGTAGGAGTGAGAAAAACATCACGGGGTGGTGCGCATTGTATGGGTGTGTGTTACATTACATTCACTAGTAGGAGTGAGAAAAACATCACGGGGTGGTGCGCATTGTATGGGTGTTTGTTACATTAGATTCACTAGTAGGAGTGAGAAAATCATCACGGGGTGGTGCGCATTGTATGGGTGTGTGTTACATTACATTCACTAGTAGGAGTGAGAAAAACATCACGGGGTGGTGCGCATTGTATGGGTGTGTGTTACATTACATTCACTAGTAGGAGTGAGAAAAACATCACGGGGTGGTGCGCATTGTATGGGTTTTTGTTACATTAGATTCACTAGTAGGAGTGAGAAAATCATCACGGGGTGGTGCGCATTGAATGGGTGTGTGTTACATTACATTCACTAGTAGGAGTGAGAAAAACATCCCGGGGTGGTGCGCATTGTATGGGTGTGTGTTACATTACATTCACTAGTAGGAGTGAGAAAAACATCACGGGGTGGTGCGCATTGTATGGGTGTTTGTTACATTAGATTCACTAGTAGGAGTGAGAAAGTCATCACGGGGTGGTGCGCATTGTATGGGTTTGTGTTACATTACATTCACTAGTAGGAGTGAGAAAATCATCACGGGGTGGTGCACATTGTATGGGTGTGTGTTACATTACATTCACTAGTAGGAGTGAGAAAAACATCACGGGGTGGTGCGCATTGTATGGGTGTGTGTTACATTACATTCACTAGTAGGAGTGAGAAAAACATCACGGGGTGGTGCGCATTGTATGGGTGTGTGTTACATTAGATTCACTAGTAGGAGTGAGAAAAACATCACGGGGTGGTGCGCATTGTATGGGTGTGTGTTACATTACATTCACTAGTAGGAGTGAGAAAAACATCACGGGGTGGTGCGCATTGTATGGGTGTGTGTTACATTAGATTCACTAGTAGGAGTGAGAAAAACATCACGGGGTGGTGCGCATTGTATGGTTGTGTTACATTACATTCACTAGTAGGAGTGAGAAAAACAGCACGGGGTGGTGCGCATTGTATGGGTGTGTGTTACATTACATTCACTAGTAGGAGTGAGAAAATCATCACGGGGTGGTGCGCATTGTATGGGTGTGTGTTACATTACATTCACTAGTAGGAGTGAGAAAAACATCACGGTGTGGTGCGCATTGTATGGGTGTGTGTTACATTACATTCACTAGTAGGAGTGAGAAAAACTTCACGGGGTGGTGCGCATTGTATGGGTGTGTGTTACATTACATTCACTAGTAGGAGTGAGAAAAACATCACGGGGTGGTGCGCATTGTATGGGTGTGTGTTACATTAGATTCACTAGTAGGAGTCAGAAAAACATCACGGGGTGGTGCGCATTGTATGGGTGTGTGTTACATTACATTCACTAGTAGGAGTGAGAAAAACATCACGGGGTGGTGCGCATTGTATGGGTGTGTGTTACATTACATTCACTAATAGGAGTGAGAAAAACATCACGGGGTGGTGCGCATTGTATGGGTGTGTGTTACATTAGATTCACTAGTAGGAGTGAGAAAAACATCACGGGGTGGTGCGCATTGTATGGGTGTGTGTTACATTACATTCACTAATAGGAGTGAGAAAAACATCACGGGGTGGTGCGCATTGTATGGGTGTGTGTTACATTACATTCACTAGTAGGAGTGAGAAAAACATCACGGGGTGGTGCGCATTGTATGGGTGTGTGTTACATTACATTCACTAGTAGGAGTGAGAAAAACATCACGGGTGGTGCGCATTGTATGGGTGTGTGTTACATTAGATTCACTAGTAGGAGTGAGAAAAACATCACGGGGTGGTGCGCATTGTATGGGTGTGTGTTACATTAGATTCACTAGTAGGAGTGAGAAAAACATCACGGGGTGGAGCGCATTGTATGGGTGTGTGTTACATTACATTCACTAGTAGGAGTGAGAAAAACATCACGGGGTGGTGCGCATTGTATGGGTGTGTGTTACATTACATTCACTAGTAGGAGTGAGAAAAACATCACGGGGTGGTGCGCATTGTATGGGTGTGTGTTACATTACATTCACTAGTAGGAGTGAGAAAAACATCACGGGGTGGTGCGCATTGTATGGGTGTTTGTTACATTAGATTCACTAGTAGGAGTGAGAAAGTCATCACGGGGTGGTGCGCATTGTATGGGTTTGTGTTACATTACATTCACTAGTAGGAGTGAGAAAATCATCACGGGGTGGTGCGCATTGTATGGGTGTGTGTTACATTAGATTCACTAGTAGGAGTGAGAAAAACATCACGGGGTGGTGCGCATTGTATTGGTGTGTGTTACATTACATTCACTAGTAGGAGTGAGAAAAACATCACGGGGTGGTGCGCATTTTATGGGTGTGTGTTACATTAGATTCACTAGTAGGAGTGAGAAAAACATCACGGGGTGGTGCGCATTGTATGGGTGTGTGTTACATTACATTCACTAGTAGGAGTGAGAAAAACATCACGGGGTGGTGCGCATTGTATGGATGTGTGTTACATTACATTCACAAGTAGGAGTGAGAAAAACATCACGGGGTGGTGCGCATTGTATTGGTGTGTTACATTACATTCACTAGTAGCAGTGAGAAAAACAGCACGGGGTGGTGCGCATTGTATGGGTGTGTGTTACATTAGATTCACTAGTAGGAGTGAGAAAAACATCACGGGGTGGTGCGCATTGTATGGGTGTGTGTTACACTACATTCACTAGTAGGAGTGAGAAAAACATCACGGGGTGGTGCGCATTGTATGGGTGTGTGTTACATTACATTCACTAGTAGGAGTGAGAAAAACATCATGGGGTGGTGCGCATTGTATGGGTGTGTGTTACATTACATTCACTAGTAGGAGTGAGAAAAACATCACGGGGTGGTGCGCATTGTATGGGTGTGTGTTACATTACATTCACTAGTATCAGTGAGAAAAACATCACGGGTGGTGCGCATTGTATGGGTGTGTGTTACATTACATTCACTAGTAGGAGTGAGAAAAACATCACGGGGTGGTGCGCATTGTATGGGTGTGTGTTACATTACATTCACTAGTAGGAGTGAGAAAAACATCACGGGGTGGTGCCCATTGTATGGGTGTGTGTTACATTAGATTCACGAGTAGGAGTGAGAAAAACATCACGGGGTGGTGCGCATTGTACGGGTGTGTGTTATATTACATTCACTAGTGGGAGTGAGAAAAACATCACGGGGTGGTGTGAATCGGAGGGTCTGAATTAGGATAGGCAGTGAGTGGCAATGTAGGATGGAGAAAAGCACCGCGGGGTGGTCAGCATGGGGAGGTCAGGGAACATGCAGTGGCAATGTAGGATAGGTTTCTGAAAAACATCGCGGGGTGGTGCGCATTGTATGGGTGTGTGTTACATTACATTCACTAGTAGGAGTGAGAAAATCATCACGGGGTGGTGCGCATTGTATGGGTGTGTGTTACATTACATTCACTAGTAGGAGTGAGAAAAACATCACGGGGTGGTGCGCATTGTATGGGTGTGTGTTACATTACATTCACTAGTAGGAGTGAGAAAAACATCACGTGATGGTGCGCATTGTATGGGTGTGTGTTACATTACATTCACTAGTAGGAGTGAGAAAAACATCACGGGGTGGTGCGCATTGTATGGGTGTGTGTTACATTACATTCACTAGTAGGAGTGAGAAAAACATCACGGGGTGGTGCGCATTGTATGGGTGTGTGTTACATTACATTCACTAGTAGGAGTGAGAAAAACATCACGGTGTGGTGCGCATTTTATGGGTGTGTGTTACATTACATTCACTAGTAGGAGTGAGAAAAACTTCACGGGGTGGTGCGCATTGTATGGGTGTGTGTTACATTACATTCACTAGTAGGAGTGAGAAAAACATCACGGGGTGGTGCGCATTGTATGGGTGTGTGTTACATTAGATTCACTAGTAGGAGTCAGAAAAACATCACGGGGTGGTGCGCATTGTATGGGTGTGTGTTACATTACATTCACTAGTAGGAGTGAGAAAAACATCATGGGGTGGTGCGCATTGTATGGGTGTGTGTTACATTACATTCACTAGTAGGAGTGAGAAAAACATCACGGGGTGGTGCGCATTGTATGGGTGTGTGTTAAATTAGATTCACTAGTAGGAGTGAGAAAAACATCACGGGGTGGTGCGCATTGTATGGGTGTGTGTTACATTACATTCACTAGTAGGAGTGAGAAAAACATCACGGGGTGGTGCGCATTGTATGGGTGTGTGTTACATTACATTCACTAGTAGGAGTGAGAAAAACATCACGGAGTGGTGCGCATTGTATGGGTGTGTGTTACATTACATTCACTAGTAGGAGTGAGAAAAACATCACGGGGTGGTGCGCATTGTATGGGTGTGTGTTACATTACATTCACTAGTAGGAGTGAGAAAAACATCACGGGGTGGTGCGCATTCTATGGGTGTGTGTTACATTACATTCACAAGTAGGAGTGAGAAAAACATCACGGGGTGGTGCGCATTGTATGGGTGTGTGTTACATTACATTCACTAATAGGAGTGAGAAAAACATCACGGGGTGGTGCGCATTGTATGGGTGTGTGTTACATTACATTCACTAGTAGGAGTGAGAAAAACATCACGGGGTGGTGCGCATTGTATGGGTGTGTGTTACATTACATTCACTAGTAGGAGTGAGAAAAACATCACGGGGTGGTGCGCATTGTATGGGTGTGTGTTACATTACATTCACTAGTAGGAGTGAGAAAAACATCACGGGGTGGTGCGCATTGTATGGGTGTGTGTTACATTACATTCACTAGTAGGAGTGAGAAAAACATCACGGGTGGTGCGCATTGTATGGGTGTGTGTTACATTACATTCACTAGTAGGAGTGAGAAAAACATCACGGGGTGGTGCGCATTGTATGGGTGTGTGTTACATTAGATTCACTAGTAGGAGTGAGAAAAATATCACGGGGTGGTGCGCATTGTATGGGTGTGTGTTACATTAGATTCACTAGTAGGAGTGAGAAAAACATCACGGGGTGGTGCTCATTGTATGGGTGTGTGTTACATTACATTCACTAGTAGGAGTGAGAAAAACATCACGGGGTGGTGCGCATTGTATGGGTGTGTGTTACATTACATTCACTAGTAGGAGTGAGAAAAACATCACGGGGTGGTGCGCATTGTATGGGTGTTTGTTACATTAGATTCACTAGTAGGAGTGAGAAAATCATCACGGGGTGGTGCGCATTGTATGGGTGTGTGTTACATTACATTCACTAGTAGGAGTGAGAAAAACATCACGGGGTGGTGCGCATTGTATGGGTGTGTGTTACATTACATTCACTAGTAGGAGTGAGAAAAACATCACGGGGTGGTGCGCATTGTATGGGTTTTTGTTACATTAGATACACTAGTAGGAGTGAGAAAATCATCACGGGGTGGTGCGCATTGAATGGGTGTGTGTTACATTACATTCACAAGTAGGAGTGAGAAAAACATCACGGGGTGTTGCGCATTGTATGGGTGTGTGTTACATTACATTCACTAGTAGGAGTGAGAAAAACATCACGGGGTGGTGCGCATTGTATGGGTGTTTGTTACATTAGATTCACTAGTAGGAGTGAGAAAGTCATCACGGGGTGGTGCGCATTGTATGGGTTTGTGTTACATTACATTCACTAGTAGGAGTGAGAAAATCATCACGGGGTGGTGCACATTGTATGGGTGTGTGTTACATTAGATTCACTAGTAGGAGTGAGAAAAACATCACGGGGTGGTGCGCATTGTATGGGTGTGTGTTACATTACATTCACTAGTAGGAGTGAGAAAAACATCACGGGGTGGTGCGCATTGTATGGGTGTGTGTTACATTAGATTCACTAGTAGGAGTGAGAAAAACATCACGGGGTGGTGCGCATTGTATGGGTGTGTGTTACATTACATTCACTAGTAGGAGTGAGAAAAACATCACGGGGTGGTGCGCATTGTATGGATGTGTGTTACATTACATTCACTAGTAGGAGTGAGAAAAACATCACGGGGTGGTGCGCATTGTATGAGTGTGTTACATTACATTCACTAGTAGCAGTGAGAAAAACAGCACGGGGTGGTGCGCATTGTATGGGTGTGTGTTACATTAGATTCACTAGTAGGAGTGAGAAAAACATCACGGGGTGGTGCGCATTGTATGGGTGTGTGTTACATTACATTCATTAGTAGGAGTGAGAAAATCATCACGGGGTGGTGCGCATTGTATGGGTGTGTGTTACATTACATTCACTAGTAGGAGTGAGAAAAACATCACGGGGTGGTGCGCATTGTATGGGTGTGTGTTACATTACATTCACTAGTAGGAGTGAGAAAAACATCACGTGATGGTGCGCATTGTATGGGTGTGTGTTACATTACATTCACTAGTAGGAGTGAGAAAAACATCACGGGGTGGTGCGCATTGTATGGGTGTGTGTTACATTACATTCACTAGTAGGAGTGAGAAAAACATCACGGGGTGGTGCGCATTGTATGGGTGTGTGTTACATTACATTCACTAGTAGGAGTGAGAAAAACATCACGGTGTGGTGCGCATTTTATGGGTGTGTGTTACATTACATTCACTAGTAGGAGTGAGAAAAACTTCACGGGGTGGTGCGCATTGTATGGGTGTGTGTTACATTACATTCACTAGTAGGAGTGAGAAAAACATCACGGGGTGGTGCGCATTGTATGGGTGTGTGTTACATTAGATTCACTAGTAGGAGTCAGAAAAACATCACGGGGTGGTGCGCATTGTATGGGTGTGTGTTACATTACATTCACTAGTAGGAGTGAGAAAAACATCACGGGGTGGTGCGCATTGTATGGGTGTGTGTTACATTACATTCACTAGTAGGAGTGAGAAAAACATCACGGAGTGGTGCGAATTGTATGGGTGTGTGTTACATTACATTCACTAGTAGGAGTGAGAAAAACATCACGGGGTGGTGCGCATTGTATGGGTGTGTGTTACATTACATTCACTAGTAGGAGTGAGAAAAACATCACAGGGTGGTGCGCATTGTATGGGTGTGTGTTACATTACATTCATTAGTAGGAGTGAGAAAAACATCACGGGGTGGTGCGCATTGTATGGGTGTGCGTTACATTACATTCACTAGTAGGAGTGAGAAAAACATCACGGGGTGGTGCGCATTGTATGGGTGTGTGTTACATTACATTCACTAGTAGGAGTGAGAAAAACATCACGGGGTGGTGAGCATTTTATGGGTGTGTGTTACATTACATTCACTAGTAGGAGTGAGAAAAACATCACGGGGTGGTGCGCATTGTATGGGTGTGTGTTACATTAGATTCACTAGTAGGAGTGAGAAAAACATCACGGAGTGGTGCGAATTGTATGGGTGTGTGTTGCATTACATTCACAGGTAGGAGTGAGAAAAACATCACGGGGTGGTGCGCATTGTATGGGTGTGTGTTACATTACATTCACTAGTAGGAGTGAGAAAAACATCACGGGGTGGTGCGCATTGTATGGGTGTGTGTTACATTACATTCACTAGTAGGAGTGAGAAAAACATCACGGGGTGGTGCGCATTGTATGGGTGTGTGTTACATTACATTCACTAGTAGGAGTGAGAAAAACATCAAGGGGTGGTGCGGATTGTATGGGTGTTTGTTACATTAGATTCACTAGTAGGAGTGAGAAAAACATCACGGGGTGGTGCGCATTGTATGGGTGTGTGTTACATTACATTCACTAGTAGGAGTGAGAAAATCATCACGGGGTGGTGCGCATTGTATGGGTGTGTGTTACATTAGATTCACTAGTAGGAGTGAGAAAAACATCACGGGGTGCTGCGCATTGTATTGGTGTGTGTTACATTACATTCACTAGTAGGAGTGAGAAAAACATCACGGGGTGGTGCGCATTTTATGGGTGTGTGTTACATTAGATTCACTAGTAGGAGTGAGAAAAACAGCACGGGGTGGTGCGCATTGTATGGGTGTGTGTTACATTACATTCACTAGTAGGAGTGAGAAAAACATCACGGGGTGGTGCGCATTGTATGGATGTGTGTTACATTACATTCACAAGTAGGAGTGAGAAAAACATCACGGGGTGGTGCGCATTGTATTGGTGTGTTACATTACATTCACTAGTAGCAGTGAGAAAAACAGCACGGGGTGGTGCGCATTGTATGGGTGTGTGTTACATTAGATTCACTAGTAGGAGTGAGAAAAACATCACGGGGTGGTGCGCATTGTATGGGTGTGTGTTACATTACATTCACTAGTAGGAGTGAGAAAAACATCATGGGGTGGTGCGCATTGTATGGGTGTGTGTTACATTACATTCACTAGTAGGAGTGAGAAAAACATCACGGGGTGGTGCGCATTGTATGGGTGTGTGTTACATTACATTCACTAGTATCAGTGAGAAAAACATCACGGGTGGTGCGCATTGTATGGGTGTGTGTTACATTACATTCACTAGTAGGAGTGAGAAAAACATCACGGGGTGGTGCGCATTGTATGGGTGTGTGTTACATTACATTCACTAGTAGGAGTGAGAAAAACATCACGGGGTGGTGCCCATTGTATGGGTGTGTGTTACATTAGATTCACGAGTAGGAATGAGAAAAACATCACGGGGTGGTGCGCATTGTACGGGTGTGTGTTATATTACATTCACTAGTGGGAGTGAGAAAAACATCACGGGGTGGTGTGAATCGGAGGGTCTGAATTAGGATAGGCAGTGAGTGGCAATGTAGGATGGAGAAAAGCACCGCGGGGTGGTCAGCATGGGGAGGTCAGGGAACATGCAGTGGCAATGTAGGATAGGTTTCTGAAAAACATCGCGGGGTGGTGCGCATTGTATGGGTGTGTGTTACATTACATTCACTAGTAGGAGTGAGAAAATCATCACGGGGTGGTGCGCATTGTATGGGTGTGTGTTACATTACATTCACTAGTAGGAGTGAGAAAAACATCACGGGGTGGTGCGCATTGTATGGGTGTGTGTTACATTACATTCACTAGTAGGAGTGAGAAAAACATCACGTGATGGTGCGCATTGTATGGGTGTGTGTTACATTACATTCACTAGTAGGAGTGAGAAAAACATCACGGGGTGGTGCGCATTGTATGGGTGTGTGTTACATTACATTCACTAGTAGGAGTGAGAAAAACATCACGGGGTGGTGCGCATTGTATGGGTGTGTGTTACATTACATTCACTAGTAGGAGTGAGAAAAACATCACGGTGTGGTGCGCATTTTATGGGTGTGTGTTACATTACATTCACTAGTAGGAGTGAGAAAAATATTACGGGGTGGTGCGCATTGTATGGGTGTGTGTTACATTACATTCACTAGTAGGAGTGAGAAAAACATCACGGGGTGGTGCGCATTGTATGGGTGTGTGTTACATTAGATTCACTAGTAGGAGTCAGAAAAACATCACGGGGTGGTGCGCATTGTATGGGTGTGTGTTACATTACATTCACTAGTAGGAGTGAGAAAAACATCACGGGGTGGTGCGCATTGTATGGGTGTGTGTTACATTACATTCACTAGTAGGAGTGAGAAAAACATCACGGGGTGGTGCGCATTGTATGGGTGTGTGTTAAATTAGATTCACTAGTAGGAGTGAGAAAAACATCACGGGGTGGTGCGCATTGTATGGGTGTGTGTTACATTACATTCACTAGTAGGAGTGAGAAAAACATCACGGGGTGGTGCGCATTGTATGGGTGTGTGTTACATTACATTCACTAGTAGGAGTGAGAAAAACATCACGGAGTGGTGCGCATTGTATGGGTGTGTGTTACATTACATTCACTAGTAGGAGTGAGAAAAACATCACGGGGTGGTGCGCATTGTATGGGTGTGTGTTACATTACATTCACTAGTAGGAGTGAGAAAAACATCACGGGGTGGTGCGCATTCTATGGGTGTGTGTTACATTACATTCACTAGTAGGAGTGAGAAAAACATCACGGGGTGGTGCGCATTGTATGGGTGTGTGTTACATTACATTCACTAATAGGAGTGAGAAAAACATCACGGGGTGGTGTGCATTGTATGGGTGTGTGTTACATTACATTCACTAGTAGGAGTGAGAAAAACATCACGGGGTGGTGCGCATTGTATGGGTGTGTGTTACATTACATTCACTAGTAGGAGTGAGAAAAACATCACGGGGTGGTGCGCATTGTATGGGTGTGTGTTACATTACATTCACTAGTAGGAGTGAGAAAAACATCACGGGGTGGTGCGCATTGTATGGGTGTGTGTTACATTACATTCACTAGTAGGAGTGAGAAAAACATCACGGGTGGTGCGCATTGTATGGGTGTGTGTTACATTACATTCACTAGTAGGAGTGAGAAAAACATCACGGGGTGGTGCGCATTGTATGGGTGTGTGTTACATTAGATTCACTAGTAGGAGTGAGAAAAACATCACGGGGTGGTGCGCATTGTATGGGTGTGTGTTACATTAGATTCACTAGTAGGAGTGAGAAAAACATCACGGGGTGGTGCGCATTGTATGGGTGTGTGTTACATTACATTCACTAGTAGGAGTGAGAAAAACATCACGGGGTGGTGCGCATTGTATGGGTGTGTGTTACATTACATTCACTAGTAGGAGTGAGAAAAACATCACGGGGTGGTGCGCATTGTATGGGTGTTTGTTACATTAGATTCACTAGTAGGAGTGAGAAAATCATCACGGGGTGGTGCGCATTGTATGGGTGTGTGTTACATTACATTCACTAGTAGGAGTGAGAAAAACATCACGGGGTGGTGCGCATTGTATGGGTGTGTGTTACATTACATTCACTAGTAGGAGTGAGAAAAACATCACGGGGTGGTGCGCATTGTATGGGTTTTTGTTACATTAGATACACTAGTAGGAGTGAGAAAATCATCACGGGGTGGTGCGCATTGAATGGGTGTGTGTTACATTACATTCACTAGTAGGAGTGAGAAAAACATCACGGGGTGTTGCGCATTGTATGGGTGTGTGTTACATTACATTCACTAGTAGGAGTGAGAAAAACATCACGGGGTGGTGCGCATTGTATGGGTGTTTGTTACATTAGATTCACTAGTAGGAGTGAGAAAGTCATCACGGGGTGGTGCGCATTGTATGGGTTTGTGTTACATTACATTCACTAGTAGGAGTGAGAAAATCATCACGGGGTGGTGCACATTGTATGGGTGTGTGTTACATTAGATTCACTAGTAGGAGTGAGAAAAACATCACGGGGTGGTGCGCATTGTATGGGTGTGTGTTACATTACATTCACTAGTAGGAGTGAGAAAAACATCACGGGGTGGTGCGCATTGTATGGGTGTGTGTTACATTAGATTCACTAGTAGGAGTGAGAAAAACATCACGGGGTGGTGCGCATTGTATGGGTGTGTGTTACATTACATTCACTAGTAGGAGTGAGAAAAACATCACGGGGTGGTGCGCATTGTATGGATGTGTGTTACATTACATTCACTAGTAGGAGTGAGAAAAACATCACGGGGTGGTGCGCATTGTATGAGTGTGTTACATTACATTCACTAGTAGCAGTGAGAAAAACAGCACGGGGTGGTGCGCATTGTATGGGTGTGTGTTACATTAGATTCACTAGTAGGAGTGAGAAAAACATCACGGGGTGGTGCGCATTGTATGGGTGTGTGTTACATTACATTCACTAGTAGGAGTGAGAAAATCATCACGGGGCGGTGCGCATTGTATGGGTGTGTGTTACATTACATTCACTAGTAGGAGTGAGAAAAACATCACGGGGTGGTGCGCATTGTATGGGTGTGTGTTACATTACATTCACTAGTAGGAGTGAGAAAAACATCACGTGATGGTGCGCATTGTATGGGTGTGTGTTACATTACATTCACTAGTAGGAGTGAGAAAAACATCACGGGGTGGTGCGCATTGTATGGGTGTGTGTTACATTACATTCACTAGTAGGAGTGAGAAAAACATCACGGGGTGGTGCGCATTGTATGGGTGTGTGTTACATTACATTCACTAGTAGGAGTGAGAAAAACATCACGGTGTGGTGCGCATTGTATGGGTGTGTGTTACATTACATTCACTAGTAGGAGTGAGAAAAACTTCACGGGGTGGTGCGCATTGTATGGGTGTGTGTTACATTACATTCACTAGTAGGAGTGAGAAAAACATCACGGGGTGGTGCGCATTGTATGGGTGTGTGTTACATTAGATTCACTAGTAGGAGTCAGAAAAACATCACGGGGTGGTGCGCATTGTATGGGTGTGTGTTACATTACATTCACTAGTAGGAGTGAGAAAAACATCACGGGGTGGTGCGCATTGTATGGGTGTGTGTTACATTACATTCACTAGTAGGAGTGAGAAAAACATCACGGAGTGGTGCGAATTGTATGGGTGTGTGTTACATTACATTCACTAGTAGGAGTGAGAAAAACATCACGGGGTGGTGCGCATTGTATGGGTGTGTGTTACATTACATTCATTAGTAGGAGTGAGAAAAACATCACGGGGTGGTGCGCATTGTATGGGTGTGCGTTACATTACATTCACTAGTAGGAGTGAGAAAAACATCACGGGGTGGTGCGCATTGTATGTGTGTGTGTTACATTACATTCACTAGTAGGAGTGAGAAAAACATCACGGGGTGGTGAGCATTTTATGGGTGTGTGTTACATTACATTCACTAGTAGGAGTGAGAAAAACATCACGGGGTGGTGCGCATTGTATGGGTGTGTGTTACATTAGATTCACTAGTAGGAGTGAGAAAAACATCACGGAGTGGTGCGAATTGTATGGGTGTGTGTTGCATTACATTCACAGGTAGGAGTGAGAAAAACATCACGGGGTGGTGCGCATTGTATGGGTGTGTGTTACATTACATTCACTAGTAGGAGTGAGAAAAACATCACGGGGTGGTGCGCATTGTATGGGTGTGTGTTACATTACATTCACTAGTAGGAGTGAGAAAAACATCACGGGGTGGTGCGCATTGTATGGGTGTGTGTTACATTACATTCACTAGTAGGAGTGAGAAAAACATCAAGGGGTGGTGCGGATTGTATGGGTGTTTGTTACATTAGATTCACTAGTAGGAGTGAGAAAAACATCACGGGGTGGTGCGCATTGTATGGGTGTGTGTTACATTACATTCACTAGTAGGAGTGAGAAAAACATCACGGGGTGGTGCGCATTGTATGGGTGTGTGTTACATTACATTCACTAGTATCAGTGAGAAAAACATCACGGGTGGTGCGCATTGTATGGGTGTGTGTTACATTACATTCACTAGTAGGAGTGAGAAAAACATCACGGGGTGGTGCGCATTGTATGGGTGTGTGTTACATTACATTCACTAGTAGGAGTGAGAAAAACATCACGGGGTGGTGCGCATTGTATGGGTGTGTGTTACATTACATTCACTAGTAGGAGTGAGAAAAACATCACGGGGTGGTGCGCATTGTATGGGTGTGTGTTACATTACATTCACTAGTAGGAGTGAGAAAAACATCACGGGGTGGTGCGCATTGTACGGGTATGTGTTACATTACATTCACTAGTAGGAGTGAGAAAAACATCACGGGGTGGTGTGAATTGGAGGGTCTGAATTAGGATAGGCAGTGAGTGGCAATGTAGGATGGAGAAAAGCACCGCGGGGTGGTCAGCATGGGGAGGTCAGGGAACATGCAGTGGCAATGTTGGATAGGTTTCTGAAAAACATCGCGGGGTGGGGCGCATTGTATGGGTGTGTGTTACATTACATTCACTAGTAGGAGTGAGAAAAACATCACGGGGTGGTGCGCATTTTATGGGTGTGTGTTACATTACATTCACTAGTAGGAGTGAGAAAAACATCACGGGGTGGTGCGCATTGTATGGGTGTGTGTTACATTACATTCACTAATAGGAGTGAGAAAAACATCACGGGGTGGTGCGCATTGTATGGGTGTGTGTTACATTAGATTCACTAGTAGCAGTGAGAAAAACATCACGGGGTGGTGCGCATTGTATGGGTGTGTGTTACATTACATTCACTAGTAGGAGTGAGAAAAACATCACGGGGTGGTGCGCATTGTATGGGTGTGTGTTACATTACATTCACTAGTAGGAGTGAGAAAAACATCACGGGGTGGTGCGCATTGTATGGGTGTGTGTTATATTACATTCACTAGTAGGAGTGAGAAAAACATCACGGGTGGCGCGCATTGTATGGGTGTGTGTTACATTACATTCACTAGTAGGAGTGAGAAAAACATCGCGGGGTGGTGTGCATTGTATGGGTGTGTGTTACATTAGATTCACTAGTAGGAGTGAGAAAAACATCACGGGGTGGAGCGCATTGTATGGGTGTGTGTTACATTACATTCACTAGTAGGAGTGAGAAAAACATCACGGGGTGGTGCCCATTGTATGGGTGTGTGTTACATTACATTCACTAGTAGGAGTGAGAAAAACATCACGGGGTGGTGCGCATTGTATGGGTGTGTGTTACATTACAATCACTAGTAGGAGTGAGAAAAACATCACGGGGTGGTGCGCATTGTATGGGTGTTTGTTACATTAGATTCACTAGTAGGAGTGAGAAAATCATCACGGGGTGGTGCGCATTGTATGGGTGTGTGTTACATTACATTCACTAGTAGGAGTGAGAAAATCATCACGGGGTGGTGCGCATTGTATGGGTGTGTGTTACATTACATTCACTAGTAGGAGTGAGAAAAACATCACGGGGTGGTGCGCATTGTATGGGTGTGTGTTACATTACATTCACTAGTAGGAGTGAGAAACACATCACGGGGTGGTGCGCATTGTATGGGTGTTTGTTACATTAGATTCACTAGTAGGAGTGAGAAAATCATCACGGGGTGGTGCGCATTGAATGGGTGTGTGTTACATTACATTCACTAGTAGGAGTGAGAAAAACATCACGGGGTGGTGCGCATTGTATGGGTGTGTGTTACATTACATTCACTAGTAGGAGTGAGAAAAACATCACAGGGTGGTGCGCATTGTATGGGTGTTTGTTACATTAGATTCACTAGTAGGAGTGAGAAAGTCATCACGGGGTGGTGCGCATTGTATGGGTTTGTGTTACATTACATTCACTAGTAGGAGTGAGAAAATCATCACGGGGTGGTGCGCATTGTATGGGTGTGTTTTACATTAAATTCACTAGTAGGAGTGAGAAAAACATCACGGGGTGCTGCGCATTGTATTGGTGTGTGTTACATTACCTTCACTAGTAGGAGTGAGAAAAACATCACGGGGTGGTGCGCATTTTATGGGTGTGTGTTACATTAGATTCACTAGTAGGAGTGAGAAAAACATCACGGGGTGGTGCGCATTGTATGGGTGTGTGTTACATTACATTCACTAGTAGGAGTGAGAAAAACATCACGGGGTGGTGCGCATTGTATGGATGTGTGTTACATTACATTCACAAGTAGGAGTGAGAAAAACATCACGGGGTGGTGCGCATTGTATGGGTGTGTTACATTACATTCACTAGTAGCAGTGAGAAAAACAGCACGGGGTGGTGCGCATTGTATGGGTGTGTGTTACATTAGATTTACTAGTAGGAGTGAGAAAAACATCACGGGGTGGTGCGCATTGTATGGGTGTGTGTTACATTACATTCACTAGTAGGAGTGAGAAAAACATCACGGGGTGGTGCGCATTGTATGGGTGTGTGTTACATTACATTCACTAGTAGGAGTGAGAAAAACATCACGGGGTGGTGCGCATTGTATGGGTGTGTGTTACATTACATTCACAAGTAGGAGTGAGAAAAACATCACGGGGTGGTGCGCATTGTATGGGTGTGTGTTACATTACATTCACTAGTAGGAGTGAGAAAAACATCACGGGGTGGTGCGCATTGTACGGGTGTGTGTTATATTACATTCACTAGTGGGAGTGAGAAAAACATCACGGGGTGGTGTGAATCGGAGGGTCTGAATTAGGATAGGCAGTGAGTGGCAATGTAGGATGGAGAAAAGCACCGCGGGGTGGTCAGCATGGGGAGGTCAGGGAACATGCAGTGGCAATGTAGGATAGGTTTCTGAAAAACATCGCGGGGTGGTGCGCATTGTATGGGTGTGTGTTACATTACATTCACTAGTAGGAGTGAGAAAAACATCACGGGGTGGTGCGCATTCTATGGGTGTGTGTTACATTACATTCAGTAGTAGGAGTGAGAAAAACATCACGGGGTGGTGCGCATTGTATGGGTGTGTGTTACATTACATTCACTAATAGGAGTGAGAAAAACATCACGGGCTGGTGCCCATTGTATGGGTGTGTGTTACATTAGATTCACTAGTAGGAGTGAGAAAAACATCACGGGGTGGTGCGCATTGTATGGGTGTGTGTTACATTACATTCACTAGTAGGAGTGAGATAAACATCACGGGGTGGTGCGCATTGTATGGGTGTGTGTTACATTACATTCACTAGTAGGAGTGAGAAAAACATCACGGGTGGTGCGCATTGTATGGGTGTGTGTTACATTACATTCACTAGTAGGAGTGAGAAAAACATCACGGGGTGGTGCGCATTGTATGGGTGTGTGTTACATTAGATTCACTGGTAGGAGTGAGAAAAACATCACGGGGTGGTGTGCATTGTATGGGTGTGTGTTACATTACATTCACTAGTAGGAGTGAGAAAAACATCACGGGGTGGTGCGCATTGTATGGGTGTGTGTTACATTACATTCACTAGTAGGAGTGAGAAAAACATCACGGGGTGGTGCGCATTGTATGGGTGTGTGTTACATTACATTCACTAGTAGGAGTGAGAAAAACACGGGGTGGTGCGCATTGTATGGGTGTTTGTTACATTAGATTCACTAGTAGGAGTGAGAAAATCATCACGGGGTGGTGCGCATTGTATGGGTGTGTGTTACATTACATTCACTAGTAGGAGTGAGAAAAACATCACGGGGTGGTGCGCATTGTATGGGTGTGTGTTACATTACATTCACTAGTAGGAGTGAGAAAAACATCACGGGGTGGTGCGCATTGTATGGGTTTTTGTTACATTAGATTCACTAGTAGGAGTGAGAAAATCATCACGGGGTGGTGCGCATTGAATGGGTGTGTGTTACATTACATTCACTAGTAGGAGTGAGAAAAACATCCCGGGGTGGTGCGCATTGTATGGGTGTGTGTTACATTACATTCACTAGTAGGAGTGAGAAAAACATCACGGGGTGGTGCGCATTGTATGGGTGTTTGTTACATTAGATTCACTAGTAGGACTGAGAAAGTCATCACGGGGTGGTGCGCATTGTATGGGTTTGTGTTACATTACATTCACTAGTAGGAGTGAGAAAATCATCACGGGGTGGTGCACATTGTATGGGTGTGTGTTACATTACATTCACTAGTAGGAGTGAGAAAAACATCACGGGGTGGTGCGCATTGTATGGGTGTGTGTTACATTACATTCACTAGTAGGAGTGAGAAAAACATCACGGGGTGGTGCGCATTGTATGGGTGTGTGTTACATTAGATTCACTAGTAGGAGTGAGAAAAACATCACGGGGTGGTGCGCATTGTATGGGTGTGTGTTACATTACATTCACTAGTAGGAGTGAGAAAAACATCACGGGGTGGTGCGCATTGTATGGGTGTGTGTTACATTAGATTCACTAGTAGGAGTGAGAAAAACATCACGGGGTGGTGCGCATTGTATGGTTGTGTTACATTACATTCACTAGTAGCAGTGAGAAAAACAGCACGGGGTGGTGCGCATTGTATGGGTGTGTGTTACACTACATTCACTAGTAGGTGTGAGAAAATCATCACGGGGTGGTGCGCATTGTATGGGTGTGTGTTACATTACATTCACTAGTAGGAGTGAGAAAAACATCACGGTGTGGTGCGCATTGTATGGGTGTGTGTTACATTACATTCACTAGTAGGAGTGAGAAAAACTTCACGGGGTGGTGCGCATTGTATGGGTGTGTGTTACATTACATTCACTAGTAGGAGTGAGAAAAACATCACGGGGTGGTGCGCATTGTATGGGTGTGTGTTACATTAGATTCACTAGTAGGAGTCAGAAAAACATCACGGGGTGGTGCGCATTGTATGGGTGTGTGTTACATTACATTCACTAGTAGGAGTGAGAAAAACATCACGGGGTGGTGCGCATTGTATGGGTGTGTGTTACATTACATTCACTAATAGGAGTGAGAAAAACATCACGGGGTGGTGCGCATTGTATGGGTGTGTGTTACATTAGATTCACTAGTAGGAGTGAGAAAAACATCACGGGGTGGTGCGCATTGTATGGGTGTGTGTTACATTACATTCACTAATAGGAGTGAGAAAAACATCACGGGGTGGTGCGCATTGTATGGGTGTGTGTTACATTACATTCACTAGTAGGAGTGAGAAAAACATCACGGGGTGGTGCGCATTGTATGGGTGTGTGTTACATTACATTCACTAGTAGGAGTGAGAAAAACATCACGGGTGGTGCGCATTGTATGGGTGTGTGTTACATTACATTCACTAGTAGGAGTGAGAAAAACATCACGGGTGGTGCGCATTGTATGGGTGTGTGTTACATTACATTCACTAGTAGGAGTGAGAAAAACATCACGGGGTGGTGTGCATTGTATGGGTGTGTGTTACATTAGATTCACTAGTAGGAGTGAGAAAAACATCACGGGGTGGAGCGCATTGTATGGGTGTGTGTTACATTACATTCACTAGTAGGAGTGAGAAAAACATCACGGGGTGGTGCGCATTGTATGGGTGTGTGTTACATTACATTCACTAGTAGGAGTGAGAAAAACATCACGGGGTGGTGCGCATTGTATGGGTGTGTTACATTACATTCACTAGTAGCAGTGAGAAAAACAGCACGGGGTGGTGCGCATTGTATGGGTGTGTGTTACATTAGATTTACTAGTAGGAGTGAGAAAAACATCACGGGGTGGTGCGCATTGTATGGGTGTGTGTTACATTACATTCACTAGTAGGAGTGAGAAAAACATCACGGGGTGGTGCGCATTGTATGGGTGTGTGTTACATTACATTCACTAGTAGGAGTGAGAAAAACATCACGGGATGGTGCGCATTGTATGGGTGTGTGTTACATTACATTCACAAGTAGGAGTGAGAAAAACATCACGGGGTGGTGCGCATTGTATGGGTGTGTGTTACATTACATTCACTAATAGGAGTGAGAAAAACATCACGGGGTGGTGTGAATCGGAGGGTCTGAATTAGGATAGGCAGTGAGTGGCAATGTAGGATGGAGAAAAGCACCGCGGGGTGGTCAGCATGGGGAGGTCAGGGAACATGCAGTGGCAATGTAGGATAGGTTTCTGAAAAACATCGCGGGGTGGTGCGCATTGTATGGGTGTGTGTTACATTACATTCACTAGTAGGAGTGAGAAAAACATCACGGGGTGGTGCGCATTGTATGGGTGTGTGTTACATTACATTCACTAGTAGGAGTGAGAAAAACATCACGGGGTGGTGCGCATTGTATGGGTGTGTGTTACATTACATTCACTAGTAGGAGTGAGAAAAACATCACGGGTGGTGCGCATTGTATGGGTGTGTGTTACATTACATTCACTAGTAGGAGTGAGAAAAACATCACGGGGTGGTGCGCATTGTATGGGTGTGTGTTACATTAGATTCACTGGTAGGAGTGAGAAAAACATCACGGGGTGGTGTGCATTGTATGGGTGTGTGTTACATTACATTCACTAGTAGGAGTGAGAAAAACATCACGGGGTGGTGCGCATTGTATGGGTGTGTGTTACATTACATTCACTAGTAGGAGTGAGAAAAACATCACGGGGTGGTGCGCATTGTATGGGTGTGTGTTACATTACATTCACTAGTAGGAGTGAGAAAAACATCACGGGGCGGTGCGCATTGTATGGGTGTTTGTTACATTAGATTCACTAGTAGGAGTGAGAAAATCATCAAGGGGTGGTGCGCATTGTATGGGTGTGTGTTACATTACATTCACTAGTAGGAGTGAGAAAAACATCACGGGGTGGTGCGCATTGTATGGGTGTGTGTTACATTACATTCACTAGTAGGAGTGAGAAAAACATCACGGGGTGGTGCGCATTGTATGGGTTTTTGTTACATTAGATTCACTAGTAGGAGTGAGAAAATCATCACGGGGTGGTGCGCATTGTATGGGTGTGTGTTACATTACATTCACTAGTAGGAGTGAGAAAAACATCACGGGGTGGTGCGCATTGTATGGGTGTGTGTTACATTACATTCACTAGTAGGAGTGAGAAAAACATCACGGGGTGGTGCGCATTGTATGGGTGTGTGTTACATTACATTCACAAGTAGGAGTGAGAAAAACATCACGGGGTGGTGCGCATTGTATGGGTGTGTGTTACATTACATTCACTAGTAGGAGTGAGAAAAACATCACGGGGTGGTGCGCATTGTACGGGTGTGTGTTATATTACATTCACTAGTGGGAGTGAGAAAAACATCACGGGGTGGTGTGAATCGGAGGGTCTGAATTAGGATAGGCAGTGAGTGGCAATGTAGGATGGAGAAAAGCACCGCGGGGTGGTCAGCATGTGGAGGTCAGGGAACATGCAGTGGCAATGTAGGATAGGTTTCTGAAAAACATCGCGGGGTGGTGCGCATTGTATGGGTGTGTGTTACATTACATTCACTAGTAGGAGTGAGAAAAACATCACGGGGTGGTGCGCATTCTATGGGTGTGTGTTACATTACATTCACTAGTAGGAGTGAGAAAAACATCACGGGGTGGTGCGCATTGTATGGGTGTGTGTTACATTACATTCACTAATAGGAGTGAGAAAAACATCACGGGGTGGTGCCCATTGTATGGGTGTGTGTTACATTAGATTCACTAGTAGGAGTGAGAAAAACATCACGGGGTGGTGCGCATTGTATGGGTGTGTGTTACATTACATTCACTAGTAGGAGTGAGAAAAACATCACGGGGTGGTGCGCATTGTATGGGTGTGTGTTACATTACATTCACTAGTAGGAGTGAGAAAAACATCACGGGTGGTGCGCATTGTATGGGTGTGTGTTACATTACATTCACTAGTAGGAGTGAGAAAAACATCACGGGGTGGTGCGCATTGTATGGGTGTGTGTTACATTAGATTCACTGGTAGGAGTGAGAAAAACATCACGGGGTGGTGTGCATTGTATGGGTGTGTGTTACATTACATTCACTAGTAGGAGTGAGAAAAACATCACGGGGTGGTGCGCATTGTATGGGTGTGTGTTACATTACATTCACTAGTAGGAGTGAGAAAAACATCACGGGGTGGTGCGCATTGTATGGGTGTGTGTTACATTACATTCACTAGTAGGAGTGAGAAAAACATCACGGGGTGGTGCGCATTGTATGGGTGTTTGTTACATTAGATTCACTAGTAGGAGTGAGAAAATCATCACGGGGTGGTGCGCATTGTATGGGTGTGTGTTACATTACATTCACTAGTAGGAGTGAGAAAAACATCACGGGGTGGTGCGCATTGTATGGGTGTGTGTTACATTACATTCACTAGTAGGAGTGAGAAAAACATCACGGGGTGCTGCGCATTGTATGGGTTTTTGTTACATTAGATTCACTAGTAGGAGTGAGAAAATCATCACGGGGTGGTGCGCATTGAATGGGTGTGTGTTACATTACATTCACTAGTAGGAGTGAGAAAAACATCCCGGGGTGGTGCGCATTGTATGGGTGTGTGTTACATTACATTCACTAGTAGGAGTGAGAAAAACATCACGGGGTGGTGCGCATTGTATGGGTGTTTGTTACATTAGATTCACTAGTAGGAGTGAGAAAGTCATCACGGGGTGGTGCGCATTGTATGGGTTTGTGTTACATTACATTCACTAGTAGGAGTGAGAAAATCATCACGGGGTGGTGCACATTGTATGGGTGTGTGTTACATTACATTCACTAGTAGGAGTGAGAAAAACATCACGGGGTGGTGCGCATTGTATGGGTGTGTGTTACATTACATTCACTAGTAGGAGTGAGAAAAACATCACGGGGTGGTGCGCATTGTATGGGTGTGTGTTACATTAGATTCACTAGTAGGAGTGAGAAAAACATCACGGGGTGGTGCGCATTGTATGGGTGTGTGTTACATTACATTCACTAGTAGGAGTGAGAAAAACATCACGGGGTGGTGCGCATTGTATGGGTGTGTGTTACATTAGATTCACTAGTAGGAGTGAGAAAAACATCACGGGGTGGTGCGCATTGTATGGTTGTGTTACATTACATTCACTAGTAGCAGTGAGAAAAACAGCACGGGGTGGTGCGCATTGTATGGGTGTGTGTTACATTACATTCACTAGTAGGAGTGAGAAAATCATCACGGGGTGGTGCGCATTGTATGGGTGTGTGTTACATTACATTCACTAGTAGGAGTGAGAAAAACATCACGGTGTGGTGCGCATTGTATGGGTGTGTGTTACATTACATTCACTAGTAGGAGTGAGAAAAACTTCACGGGGTGGTGCGCATTGTATGGGTGTGTGTTACATTACATTCACTAGTAGGAGTGAGAAAAACATCACGGGGTGGTGCGCATTGTATGGGTGTGTGTTACATTAGATTCACTAGTAGGAGTCAGAAAAACATCACGGGGTGGTGCGCATTGTATGGGTGTGTGTTACATTACATTCACTAGTAGGAGTGAGAAAAACATCACGGGGTGGTGCGCATTGTATGGGTGTGTGTTACATTACATTCACTAATAGGAGTGAGAAAAACATCACGGGGTGGTGCGCATTGTATGGGTGTGTGTTACATTAGATTCACTAGTAGGAGTGAGAAAAACATCACGGGGTGGTGCGCATTGTATGGGTGTGTGTTACATTACATTCACTAATAGGAGTGAGAAAAACATCACGGGGTGGTGCGCATTGTATGGGTGTGTGTTACATTACATTCACTAGTAGGAGTGAGAAAAACATCACGGGGTGGTGCGCATTGTATGGGTGTGTGTTACATTACATTCACTAGTAGGAGTGAGAAAAACATCACGGGTGGTGCGCATTGTATGGGTGTGTGTTACATTACATTCACTAGTAGGAGTGAGAAAAACATCACGGGGTGGTGTGCATTGTATGGGTGTGTGTTACATTAGATTCACTAGTAGGAGTGAGAAAAACATCACGGGGTGGAGCGCATTGTATGGGTGTGTGTTACATTACATTCACTAGTAGGAGTGAGAAAAACATCACGGGGTGGTGCGCATTGTATGGGTGTGTGTTACATTACATTCACTAGTAGGAGTGAGAAAAACATCACGGGGTGGTGCGCATTGTATGGGTGTGTGTTACATTACATTCACTAGTAGGAGTGAGAAAAACATCACGGGGTGGTGCGCATTGTATGGGTGTTTGTTACATTAGATTCACTAGTAGGAGTGAGAAAGTCATCACGGGGTGGTGCGCATTGTATGGGTTTGTGTTACATTACATTCACTAGTAGGAGTGAGAAAAACATCACGGGGTGGTGCGCATTGTATGGGTGTGTGTTACATTACATTCACAAGTAGGAGTGAGAAAAACATCACGGGGTGGTGCGCATTGTATGGGTGTGTGTTACATTACATTCACTAGTAGGAGTGAGAAAAACATCACGGGGTGGTGCGCATTGTACGGGTGTGTGTTATATTACATTCACTAGTGGGAGTGAGAAAAACATCACGGGGTGGTGTGAATCGGAGGGTCTGAATTAGGATAGGCAGTGAGTGGCAATGTAGGATGGAGAAAAGCACCGCGGGGTGGTCAGCATGGGGAGGTCAGGGAACATGCAGTGGCAATGTAGGATAGGTTTCTGAAAAACATCGCGGGGTGGTGCGCATTGTATGGGTGTGTGTTACATTACATTCACTAGTAGGAGTGAGAAAAACATCACGGGGTGGTGCGCATTGTATGGGTGTGTGTTACATTACATTCACTAGTAGGAGTGAGAAAAACATCACGGGGTGGTGCGCATTGTATGGGTGTGTGTTACATTACATTCACTAGTAGGAGTGAGAAAAACATCACGGGTGGTGCGCATTGTATGGGTGTGTGTTACATTACATTCACTAGTAGGAGTGAGAAAAACATCACGGGGTGGTGCGCATTGTATGGGTGTGTGTTACATTAGATTCACTGGTAGGAGTGAGAAAAACATCACGGGGTGGTGTGCATTGTATGGGTGTGTGTTACATTACATTCACTAGTAGGAGTGAGAAAAACATCACGGGGTGGTGCGCATTGTATGGGTGTGTGTTACATTACATTCACTAGTAGGAGTGAGAAAAACATCACGGGGTGGTGCGCATTGTATGGGTGTGTGTTACATTACATTCACTAGTAGGAGTGAGAAAAACATCACGGGGCGGTGCGCATTGTATGGGTGTTTGTTACATTAGATTCACTAGTAGGAGTGAGAAAATCATCACGGGGTGGTGCGCATTGTATGGGTGTGTGTTACATTACATTCACTAGTAGGAGTGAGAAAAACATCACGGGGTGGTGCGCATTGTATGGGTGTGTGTTACATTACATTCACTAGTAGGAGTGAGAAAAACATCACGGGGTGGTGCGCATTGTATGGGTTTTTGTTACATTAGATTCACTAGTAGGAGTGAGAAAATCATCACGGGGTGGTGCGCATTGAATGGGTGTGTGTTACATTACATTCACTAGTAGGAGTGAGAAAAACATCCCGGGGTGGTGCGCATTGTATGGGTGTGTGTTACATTACATTCACTAGTAGGAGTGAGAAAAACATCACGGGGTGGTGCGCATTGTATGGGTGTTTGTTACATTAGATTCACTAGTAGGACTGAGAAAGTCATCACGGGGTGGTGCGCATTGTATGGGTTTGTGTTACATTACATTCACTAGTAGGAGTGAGAAAATCATCACGGGGTGGTGCGCATTGTATGGGTGTGTGTTACATTACATTCACTAGTAGGAGTGAGAAAAACATCACGGGGTGGTGCGCATTGTATGGGTGTGTGTTACATTACATTCACTAGTAGGAGTGAGAAAAACATCACGGGGTGGTGCGCATTGTATGGGTGTGTGTTACATTAGATTCACTAGTAGGAGTGAGAAAAACATCACGGGGTGGTGCGCATTGTATGGGTGTGTGTTACATTACATTCACTAGTAGGAGTGAGAAAAACATCACGGGGTGGTGCGCATTGTATGGGTGTGTGTTACATTACATTCACTAGTAGGAGTGAGAAAAACATCACGGGGTGGTGCGCAATGTATGGTTGTGTTACATTACATTCACTAGTAGCAGTGAGAAAAACAGCACGGGGTGGTGCGCATTGTATGGGTGTGTGTTACACTACATTCACTAGTAGGAGTGAGAAAATCATCACGGGGTGGTGCGCATTTTATGGGTGTGTGTTACATTACATTCACTAGTAGGAGTGAGAAAAACATCACGGTGTGGTGCGCATTGTATGGGTGTGTGTTACATTACATTCACTAGTAGGAGTGAGAAAAACTTCACGGGGTGGTGCGCATTGTATGGGTGTGTGTTACATTACATTCACTAGTAGGAGTGAGAAAAACATCACGGGTGGTGCGCATTGTATGGGTGTGTGTTACATTAGATTCACTAGTAGGAGTCAGAAAAACATCACGGGGTGGTGCGCATTGTATGGGTGTGTGTTACATTACATTCACTAGTAGGAGTGAGAAAAACATCACGGGGTGGTGCGCATTGTATGGGTGTGTGTTACATTACATTCACTAATAGGAGTGAGAAAAACATCACGGGGTGGTGCGCATTGTATGGGTGTGTGTTACATTAGATTCACTAGTAGGAGTGAGAAAAACATCACGGGGTGGTGCGCATTGTATGGGTGTGTGTTACATTACATTCACTAATAGGAGTGAGAAAAACATCACGGGGTGGTGCGCATTGTATGGGTGTGTGTTACATTACATTCACTAGTAGGAGTGAGAAAAACATCACGGGGTGGTGCGCATTGTATGGGTGTGTGTTACATTACATTCACTAGTAGGAGTGAGAAAAACATCACGGGTGGTGCGCATTGTATGGGTGTGTGTTACATTACATTCACTAGTAGGAGTGAGAAAAACATCACGGGTGGTGCGCATTGTATGGGTGTGTGTTACATTACATTCACTAGTAGGAGTGAGAAAAACATCACGGGGTGGTGTGCATTGTATGGGTGTGTGTTACATTAGATTCACTAGTAGGAGTGAGAAAAACATCACGGGGTGGAGCGCATTTATGGGTGTGTGTTACATTACATTCACTAGTAGGAGTGAGAAAAACATCACGGGGTGGTGCGCATTGTATGGGTGTGTGTTACATTACATTCACTAGTAGGAGTGAGAAAAACATCACGGGGTGGTGCGCATTGTATGGGTGTGTTACATTACATTCACTAGTAGCAGTGAGAAAAACAGCACGGGGTGGTGCGCATTGTATGGGTGTGTGTTACATTAGATTTACTAGTAGGAGTGAGAAAAACATCACGGGGTGGTGCGCATTGTATGGGTGTGTGTTACATTACATTCACTAGTAGGAGTGAGAAAAACATCACGGGGTGGTGCGCATTGTATGGGTTTTTGTTACATTAGATTCACTAGTAGGAGTGAGAAAATCATCACGGGGTGGTGCGCATTGAATGGGTGTGTGTTACATTACATTCACTAGTAGGAGTGAGAAAAACATCCCGGGGTGGTGCGCATTGTATGGGTGTGTGTTACATTACATTCACTAGTAGGAGTGAGAAAAACATCACGGGGTGGTGCGCATTGTATGGGTGTTTGTTACATTAGATTCACTAGTAGGAGTGAGAAAGTCATCACGGGGTGGTGCGCATTGTATGGGTTTGTGTTACATTACATTCACTAGTAGGAGTGAGAAAATCATCACGGGGTGGTGCACATTGTATGGGTGTGTGTTACATTACATTCACTAGTAGGAGTGAGAAAAACATCACGGGGTGGTGCGCATTGTATGGGTGTGTGTTACATTACATTCACTAGTAGGAGTGAGAAAAACATCACGGGGTGGTGCGCATTGTATGGGTGTGTGTTACATTAGATTCACTAGTAGGAGTGAGAAAAACATCACGGGGTGGTGCGCATTGTATGGGTGTGTGTTACATTACATTCACTAGTAGGAGTGAGCAAAACATCACGGGGTGGTGCGCATTGTATGGGTGTGTGTTACATTAGATTCACTAGTAGGAGTGAGAAAAACATCACGGGGTGGTGCGCATTGTATGGTTGTGTTACATTACATTCACTAGTAGCAGTGAGAAAAACAGCACGGGGTGGTGCGCATTGTATGGGTGTGTGTTACATTACATTCACTAGTAGGAGTGAGAAAATCATCACGGGGTGGTGCGCATTGTATGGGTGTGTGTTACATTACATTCACTAGTAGGAGTGAGAAAAACATCACGGTGTGGTGCGCATTGTATGGGTGTGTGTTACATTACATTCACTAGTAGGAGTAAGAAAAACTTCACGGGGTGGTGCGCATTGTATGGGTGTGTGTTACATTACATTCACTAGTAGGAGTGAGAAAAACATCACGGGGTGGTGCGCATTGTATGGGTGTGGGTTACATTAGATTCACTAGTAGGAGTCAGAAAAACATCACGGGGTGGTGCGCATTGTATGGGTGTGTGTTACATTACATTCACTAGTAGGAGTGAGAAAAACATCACGGGGTGGTGCGCATTGTATGGGTGTGTGTTACATTACATTCACTAGTAGGAGTGAGAAAAACATCACGGGGTGGTGCGCATTGTATGGGTGTGTGTTACATTAGATTCACTAGTAGGAGTGAGAAAAACATCACGGGGTGGTGCGCATTGTATGGGTGTGTGTTACATTACATTCACTAATAGGAGTGAGAAAAACATCACGGGGTGGTGCGCATTGTATGGGTGTGTGTTACATTACATTCACTAGTAGGAGTGAGAAAAACATCACGGGGTGGTGCGCATTGTATGGGTGTGTGTTACATTACATTCACTAGTAGGAGTGAGAAAAACATCACGGGTGGTGCGCATTGTATGGGTGTGTGTTACATTACATTCACTAGTAGGAGTGAGAAAAACATCACGGGGTGGTGTGCATTGTATGGGTGTGTGTTACATTAGATTCACTAGTAGGAGTGAGAAAAACATCACGGGGTGGAGCGCATTGTATGGGTGTGTGTTACATTACATTCACTAGTAGGAGTGAGAAAAACATCACGGGGTGGTGCGCATTGTATGGGTGTGTGTTACATTACATTCACTAGTAGGAGTGAGAAAAACATCACGGGGTGGTGCGCATTGTATGGGTGTGTGTTACATTACATTCACTAGTAGGAGTGAGAAAAACATCACGGGGTGGTGCGCATTGTATGGGTGTTTGTTACATTAGATTCACTAGTAGGAGTGAGAAAGTCATCACGGGGTGGTGCGCATTGTATGGGTTTGTGTTACATTACATTCACTAGTAGGAGTGAGAAAATCATCACGGGGTGGTGCGCATTGTATGGGTGTGTGTTACATTAGATTCACTAGTAGGAGTGAGAAAAACATCACGGGGTGCTGCGCATTGTATTGGTGTGTGTTACATTACATTCACTAGTAGGAGTGAGAAAAACATCACGGGGTGGTGCGCATTTTATGGGTGTGTGTTACATTAGATTCACTAGTAGGAGTGAGAAAAACATCACGGGGTGGTGCGCATTGTATGGGTGTGTGTTACATTACATTCACTAGTAGGAGTGAGAAAAACATCACGGGGTGGTGCGCATTGTATGGATGTGTGTTACATTACATTCACAAGTAGGAGTGAGAAAAACATCACGGGGTGGTGCGCATTGTATTGGTGTGTTACATTACATTCACTAGTAGCAGTGAGAAAAACAGCACGGGGTGGTGCGCATTGTATGGGTGTGTGTTACATTAGATTCACTAGTAGGAGTGAGAAAAACATCACGGGGTGGTGCGCATTGTATGGGTGTGTGTTACACTACATTCACTAGTAGGAGTGAGAAAAACATCACGGGGTGGTGCGCATTGTATGGGTGTGTGTTACATTACATTCACTAGTAGGAGTGAGAAAAACATCATGGGGTGGTGCGCATTGTATGGGTGTGTGTTACATTACATTCACTAGTAGGAGTGAGAAAAACATCACGGGGTGGTGCGCATTGTATGGGTGTGTGTTACATTACATTCACTAGTATCAGTGAGAAAAACATCACGGGTGGTGCGCATTGTATGGGTGTGTGTTACATTACATTCACTAGTAGGAGTGAGAAAAACATCACGGGGTGGTGCGCATTGTATGGGTGTGTGTTACATTACATTCACTAGTAGGAGTGAGAAAAACATCACGGGGTGGTGCCCATTGTATGGGTGTGTGTTACATTAGATTCACGAGTAGGAGTGAGAAAAACATCACGGGGTGGTGCGCATTGTACGGGTGTGTGTTATATTACATTCACTAGTGGGAGTGAGAAAAACATCACGGGGTGGTGTGAATCGGAGGGTCTGAATTAGGATAGGCAGTGAGTGGCAATGTAGGATGGAGAAAAGCACCGCGGGGTGGTCAGCATGGGGAGGTCAGGGAACATGCAGTGGCAATGTAGGATAGGTTTCTGAAAAACATCGCGGGGTGGTGCGCATTGTATGGGTGTGTGTTACATTACATTCACTAGTAGGAGTGAGAAAATCATCACGGGGTGGTGCGCATTGTATGGGTGTGTGTTACATTACATTCACTAGTAGGAGTGAGAAAAACATCACGGGGTGGTGCGCATTGTATGGGTGTGTGTTACATTACATTCACTAGTAGGAGTGAGAAAAACATCACGTGATGGTGCGCATTGTATGGGTGTGTGTTACATTACATTCACTAGTAGGAGTGAGAAAAACATCACGGGGTGGTGCGCATTGTATGGGTGTGTGTTACATTACATTCACTAGTAGGAGTGAGAAAAACATCACGGGGTGGTGCGCATTGTATGGGTGTGTGTTACATTACATTCACTAGTAGGAGTGAGAAAAACATCACGGTGTGGTGCGCATTTTATGGGTGTGTGTTACATTACATTCACTAGTAGGAGTGAGAAAAACTTCACGGGGTGGTGCGCATTGTATGGGTGTGTGTTACATTACATTCACTAGTAGGAGTGAGAAAAACATCACGGGGTGGTGCGCATTGTATGGGTGTGTGTTACATTAGATTCACTAGTAGGAGTCAGAAAAACATCACGGGGTGGTGCGCATTGTATGGGTGTGTGTTACATTACATTCACTAGTAGGAGTGAGAAAAACATCACGGGGTGGTGCGCATTGTATGGGTGTGTGTTACATTACATTCACTAGTAGGAGTGAGAAAAACATCACGGGGTGGTGCGCATTGTATGGGTGTGTGTTAAATTAGATTCACTAGTAGGAGTGAGAAAAACATCACGGGGTGGTGCGCATTGTATGGGTGTGTGTTACATTACATTCACTAGTAGGAGTGAGAAAAACATCACGGGGTGGTGCGCATTGTATGGGTGTGTGTTACATTACATTCACTAGTAGGAGTGAGAAAAACATCACGGAGTGGTGCGCATTGTATGGGTGTGTGTTACATTACATTCACTAGTAGGAGTGAGAAAAACATCACGGGGTGGTGCGCATTGTATGGGTGTGTGTTACATTACATTCACTAGTAGGAGTGAGAAAAACATCACGGGGTGGTGCGCATTCTATGGGTGTGTGTTACATTACATTCACTAGTAGGAGTGAGAAAAACATCACGGGGTGGTGCGCATTGTATGGGTGTGTGTTACATTACATTCACTAATAGGAGTGAGAAAAACATCACGGGGTGGTGCGCATTGTATGGGTGTGTGTTACATTACATTCACTAGTAGGAGTGAGAAAAACATCACGGGGTGGTGCGCATTGTATGGGTGTGTGTTACATTACATTCACTAGTAGGAGTGAGAAAAACATCACGGGGTGGTGCGCATTGTATGGGTGTGTGTTACATTACATTCACTAGTAGGAGTGAGAAAAACATCACGGGGTGGTGCGCATTGTATGGGTGTGTGTTACATTACATTCACTAGTAGGAGTGAGAAAAACATCACGGGTGGTGCGCATTGTATGGGTGTGTGTTACATTACATTCACTAGTAGGAGTGAGAAAAACATCACGGGGTGGTGCGCATTGTATGGGTGTGTGTTACATTAGATTCACTAGTAGGAGTGAGAAAAACATCACGGGGTGGTGCGCATTGTATGGGTGTGTGTTACATTAGATTCACTAGTAGGAGTGAGAAAAACATCACGGGGTGGTGCGCATTGTATGGGTGTGTGTTACATTAGATTCACTAGTAGGAGTGAGAAAAACATCACGGGGTGGTGCGCATTGTATGGGTGTGTGTTACATTACATTCACTAGTAGGAGTGAGAAAAACATCACGGGGTGGTGCGCATTGTATGGGTGTGTGTTACATTACATTCACTAACAGGAGTGAGAAAAACATCACGGGGTGGTGCGCATTGTATGGGTGTGTGTTACATTAGATTCACTAGTAGCAGTGAGAAAAACATCACGGGGTGGTGCGCATTGTATGGGTGTGTGTTACATTACATTCACTAGTAGGAGTGAGAAAAACATCACGGGGTGGTGCGCATTGTATGGGTGTGTGTTACATTACATTCACTAGTAGGAGTGAGAAAAACATCACGGGTTGGTGCGCATTGTATGGGTGTGTGTTATATTACATTCACTAGTAGGAGTGAGAAAAACATCACGGGGTGGTGCGCATTGTATGGGTGTGTGTTACATTACATTCACTAGTAGGAGTGAGAAAAACATCACGGGGTGGTGCGCATTGTATGGGTTTTTGTTACATTAGATACACTAGTAGGAGTGAGAAAATCATCACGGGGTGGTGCGCATTGAATGGGTGTGTGTTACATTACATTCACTAGTAGGAGTGAGAAAAACATCACGGGGTGTTGCGCATTGTATGGGTGTGTGTTACATTACATTCACTAGTAGGAGTGAGAAAAACATCACGGGGTGGTGCGCATTGTATGGGTGTTTGTTACATTAGATTCACTAGTAGGAGTGAGAAAGTCATCACGGGGTGGTGCGCATTGTATGGGTTTGTGTTACATTACATTCACTAGTAGGAGTGAGAAAATCATCACGGGGTGGTGCACATTGTATGGGTGTGTGTTACATTAGATTCACTAGTAGGAGTGAGAAAAACATCACGGGGTGGTGCGCATTGTATGGGTGTGTGTTACATTACATTCACTAGTAGGAGTGAGAAAAACATCACGGGGTGGTGCGCATTGTATGGGTGTGTGTTACATTAGATTCACTAGTAGGAGTGAGAAAAACATCACGGGGTGGTGCGCATTGTATGGGTGTGTGTTACATTACATTCACTAGTAGGAGTGAGAAAAACATCACGGGGTGGTGCGCATTGTATGGATGTGTGTTACATTACATTCACTAGTAGGAGTGAGAAAAACATCACGGGGTGGTGCGCATTGTATGAGTGTGTTACATTACATTCACTAGTAGCAGTGAGAAAAACAGCACGGGGTGGTGCGCATTGTATGGGTGTGTGTTACATTAGATTCACTAGTAGGAGTGAGAAAAACATCACGGGGTGGTGCGCATTGTATGGGTGTGTGTTACATTACATTCAATAGTAGGAGTGAGAAAATCATCACGGGGTGGTGCGCATTGTATGGGTGTGTGTTACATTACATTCACTAGTAGGAGTGAGAAAAACATCACGGGGTGGTGCGCATTGTATGGGTGTGTGTTACATTACATTCACTAGTAGGAGTGAGAAAAACATCACGTGATGGTGCGCATTGTATGGGTGTGTGTTACATTACATTCACTAGTAGGAGTGAGAAAAACATCACGGGGTGGTGCGCATTGTATGGGTGTGTGTTACATTACATTCACTAGTAGGAGTGAGAAAAACATCACGGGGTGGTGCGCATTGTATGGGTGTGTGTTACATTACATTCACTAGTAGGAGTGAGAAAAACATCACGGTGTGGTGCGCATTTTATGGGTGTGTGTTACATTACATTCACTAGTAGGAGTGAGAAAAACTTCACGGGGTGGTGCGCATTGTATGGGTGTGTGTTACATTACATTCACTAGTAGGAGTGAGAAAAACATCACGGGGTGGTGCGCATTGTATGGGTGTGTGTTACATTAGATTCACTAGTAGGAGTCAGAAAAACATCACGGGGTGGTGCGCATTGTATGGGTGTGTGTTACATTACATTCACTAGTAGGAGTGAGAAAAACATCACGGGGTGGTGCGCATTGTATGGGTGTGTGTTACATTACATTCACTAGTAGGAGTGAGAAAAACATCACGGAGTGGTGCGAATTGTATGGGTGTGTGTTACATTACATTCACTAGTAGGAGTGAGAAAAACATCACGGGGTGGTGCGCATTGTATGGTTGTGTGTTACATTACATTCACTAGTAGGAGTGAGAAAAACATCACGGGGTGGTGCGCATTGTATGGGTGTGTGTTACATTACATTCATTAGTAGGAGTGAGAAAAACATCACGGGGTGGTGCGCATTGTATGGGTGTGTGTTACATTACATTCACTAGTAGGAGTGAGAAAAACATCACGGGGTGGTGCGCATTGTATGGGTGTGTGTTACATTACATTCACTAGTAGGAGTGAGAAAAACATCACGGGGTGGTGCGCATTGTATGGGTGTGTGTTACATTACATTCACTAGTAGGAGTGAGAAAAACATCACGGGGTGGTGCGCATTGTATGGGTGTGTGTTACATTACATTCACTAGTAGGAGTGAGAAAAACATCACGGGGTGGTGCGCATTGTATGGGTGTTTGTTACATTAGATTCACTAGTAGGAGTGAGAAAATCATAACGGGGTGGTGCGCATTGTATGGGTAGTTTTTACATTACATTCACTAGTAGGAGTGAGAAAAACATCACGGGGTGGTGCGCATTCTATGGGTGTGTGTTACATTACATACACTAGTAGGAATGAGAAAAACAGCACGGGGTGGTGCGCATTGTATGGGTGTGTGTTACATTACATTCACTAGTATGAGTGAGAAAAACATCATGGGGTGGTGCGCATTGTATGGGTGTGTGTTACATTACATTCACTAGTAGGAGTGAGAAAAACATCACGGGGTGGTGCCCATTGTATGGGTGTGTGTTACATTACATTCACTAGTAGGAGTGAGAAAAACATCACGGGGTGGTGCGCATTGTATGGGTGTTTGTTACATTAGATTCACGAGTAGGAGTGAGAAAAACATCACGGGGTGGTGCGCATTGTATGGGTGTGTGTTACATTACATTCACTAGTAGGAGTGAGAAAAACATCACGGGGTGGTTCGGATTGTATGGGTGTTTGTTGCATTAGATTCACTAGTAGGAGTGAGGAAATCATCACGGGGTGGTGCGCATTGTATGGGTGTGTGTTACATTACATTCACTAGTAGGAGTGAGAAAAACATCACGGGGTGGTGCGCATTGTATGGGTGTGTGTTACATTACATTCACTAGTAGGAGTGAGAAAAACATCACGGGGTGGTGCGCATTGTATGGGTGTGTGTTACATTACATTCACTAATAGGAGTGAGAAAAACATCACGGGGTGGTGCCCATTGTATGGGTGTGTGTTACATTAGATTCACTAGTAGGAGTGAGAAAAACATCACGGGGTGGTGCGCATTGTATGGGTGTGTGTTACATTACATTCACTAGTAGGAGTGAGAAAAACATCACGGGGTGGTGCGCATTGTATGGGTGTGTGTTACATTACATTCACTAGTAGGAGTGAGAAAAACATCACGGGGTGGTGCGCATTGTATGGGTGTGTGTTACATTACATTCACTAGTAGGAGTGAGAAAAACATCACGGGTGGTGCGCATTGTATGGGTGTGTGTTACATTACATTCACTAGTAGGAGTGAGAAAAACATCACGGGGTGGTGCGCATTGTATGGGTGTGTGTTACATTACATTCACCAGTAGGAGTGAGAAAAACATCACGGGGTGGTGCGCATTGTATGGGTGTGTGTTACATTACATTCACCAGTAGGAGTGAGAAAAACATCACGGGGTGGTGCGCATTGTATGGGTGTGTGTTACATTACATTCACTAGTAGGAGTGAGAAAAACATCACGGGGTGGTGCGCATTGTATGGGTGTGTGTTACATTACATTCACTAGTAGGAGTGAGAAAAACATCACGGGGTGGTGCGCATTGTATGGGTGTGTGTTACATTACATTCACTAGTAGGAGTGAGAAAAACATCACAGGATGGTGCGCATTGTATGGGTGTGTGTTACATTACATTCACTAGTAGGAGTGAGAAAAACATCACGGGGTGGTGCGCATTGTATGGGTGTGTGTTACATTACATTCACTAGTAGGAGTGAGAAAAACATCACCGGGTGGTGCGCATTGTATGGGTGTGTGTTACATTACATTCACTAGTAGGAGTGAGAAAAACATCACGGTGTGGCGCGCATTGTATGGGTGTGTGTTACATTACATTCACTAGTAGGAGTGAGAAAAACTTCACTGGGTGGTGCGCATTGTATGGGTGTGTGTTACATTACATTCACTAGTAGGAGTGAGAAAAACATCACGGGGTGGTGCGCATTGTATGGGTGTGTGTTACATTAGATTCACTAGTAGGAGTCAAAAAACATCACGGGGTGGTGCGCATTGTATGGGTGTGTGTTACATTACATTCACTAGTAGGAGTGAGAAAAACATCACGGGGTGGTGCGCATTGTATGGGTGTGTGTTACATTACATTCACTAGTAGGAGTGAGAAAAACATCACGGGGTGGTGCGCATTGTATGGGTGTGTGTTACATTACATTCACTAGTAGGAGTGAGAAAAACATCACGGGGGGGTGCGCATTGTATGGGTGTGTGTTACATTAGATTCACTAGTAGGAGTCAGAAAAACATCACGGGGTGGTGCGCATTGTATGGGTGTGTGTTACATTACATTCACTAGTAGGAGTGAGAAAAACATCACGGGGTGGTGCGCATTGTATGGGTGTGTGTTACATTACATTCACTAGTAGGAGTGAGAAAAACATCACGGAGTGGTGCGAATTGTATGGGTGTGTGTTACATTACATTCACTAATAGGAGTGAGAAAAACATCACGGGGTGGTGCGCATTGTATGGGTGTGTGTTACATTACATTCACTAGTAGGAGTGAGAAAAACATCACGGGGTGGTGCGCATTGTATGGGTGTGTGTTACGTTAGATTCATTAGTAGGAGTGAGAAAAACATCACGGGGTGGTGCGCATTGTATGGGTGTGTGTTACATTACATTCACTAGTAGGAGTGAGAAAAACATCACGGGGTGGTGCGCATTGTATGGGTGTGTGTTACATTACATTCACTAGTAGGAGTGAGAAAAACATCACGGGGTGGTGCGCATTGTATGGGTGTGTGTTACATTACATTCACTAGTAGGAGTGAGAAAAACATCACGGGGTGGTGCGCATTGTATGGGTGTGTGTTACATTACATTCACTAGTAGGAGTGAGAAAAACATCACGGGGTGGTGCGCATTGTATGGGCGTGTGTTACATTACATTCACTAGTAGGAGTGAGAAAAACATCACGGGGTGGTGCGCATTGTATGGGTGTTTGTTACATTAGATTCACTAGTAGGAGTGAGAAAATCATAACGGGGTGGTGCGCATTGTATGGGTATTTTTTACATTACATTCACTAGTAGGAGTGAGAAAAACATCACAGGGTGGTGCGCATTCTATGGGTGTGTGTTACATTACATACACTAGTAGGAGTGAGAAAAACAGCACGGGGTGGTGCGCATTGTATGGGTGTGTGTTACATTACATTCACTAGTAGGAGTGAGAAAAACATCACGGGGTGGTGCGGATTGTATGGGTGTTTGTTGCATTAGATTCACTAGTAGGAGTGAGGAAATCATCACGGGGTGGTGCGCATTGTATGGGTGTGTGTTACATTACATTCACTAGTAGGAGTGAGAAAAACATCACGGGGTGGTGCGCATTGTATGGGTGTGTGTTACATTACATTCACTAGTAGGAGTGAGAAAAACATCACGGGGTGGTGCGCATTGTATGGGTGTGTGTTACATTACATTCACTAATAGGAGTGAGAAAAACATCACGGGGTGGTGCCCATTGTATGGGTGTGTGTTACATTAGATTCACTAGTAGGAGTGAGAAAAACATCACGGGGTGGTGCGCATTGTATGGGTGTGTGTTACATTACATTCACGAGTAGGAGTGAGAAAAACATCACGGGGTGGTGCGCATTGTATGGGTGTGTGTTACATTACATTCACTAGTAGGAGTGAGAAAAACATCACGGGTGGTGCGCATTGTATGGGTGTGTGTTACATTACATTCACTAGTAGGAGTGAGAAAAACATCACGGGGTGGTGCCCATTGTATGGGTGTGTGTTACATTAGATTCACTAGTAGGAGTGAGAAAAACATCACGGGGTGGTGCGCATTGTATGGGTGTGTGTTACATTAGATTCACTAGTAGGAGTGAGAAAAACATCACGGGGTGGTGCGCATTGTATGGGTGTGTGTTACATTACATTCACGAGTAGGAGTGAGAAAAACATCACGGGGTGGTGCGCATTGTATGGGTGTGTGTTACATTACATTCACTAGTAGGAGTGAGAAAAACATCACGGGGTGGTGCGCATTGTATGGGTGTGTGTTACATTACATTCACTAGTAGGAGTGAGAAAAACATCACGGGTGGTGCGCATTGTATGGGTGTGTGTTACATTACATTCACTAGTAGGAGTGAGAAAAACATCACGGGGTGGTGCGCATTGTATGGGTGTGTGTTACATTACATTCACTAGTAGGAGTGAGAAAAACATCACGGGGTGGTGCGCATTGTATGGGTGTGTGTTACATTACATTCACTAGTAGGAGTGAGAAAAACATCACGGGGTGGTGCGCATTGTATGGGTGTGTGTTACATTACATTCACTAGTAGGAGTGAGAAAAACATCACGGGGTGGTGCGCATTGTATGGGTGTGTGTTACATTACATTCACTAGTAGGAGTGAGAAAAACATCACGGGGTGGTGCGCATTGTATGGGTGTGTGTTACATTACATTCACTAGTAGGAGTGAGAAAAACATCACGGGGTGGTGCGCATTGTATGGGTTTTTGTTACATTAGATTCACTAGTAGGAGTGAGAAAATCATCACGGGGTGGTGCGCATTGAATGGGTGTGTGTTACATTACATTCACTAGTAGGAGTGAGAAAAACATCACGGGGTGGTGCGCATTGTATGGGTGTGTGTTACATTACATTCACTAGTAGGAGTGAGAAAAACATCACGGGGTGGTGCGCATTGTATGGGTGTTTGTTACATTAGATTCACTAGTAGGAGTGAGAAAGTCATCACGGGGTGGTGCGCATTGTATGGGTTTGTGTTACATTACATTCACTAGTAGGAGTGAGAAAATCATCACGGGGTGGTGCGCATTGTATGGGTGTGTGTTACATTAGATTCACTAGTAGGAGTGAGAAAAACATCACGGGGTGGTGCGCATTGTATGGGTGTGTGTTACATTACATTCACTAGTAGGAGTGAGAAAAACATCACGGGGTGGTGCGCATTGTATGGGTGTGTGTTACATTAGATTCACTAGTAGGAGTGAGAAAAACATCACGGGGTGGTGCGCATTGTATGGGTTTGTGTTACATTACATTCACTAGTAGGAGTGAGAAAAACATCACGGGGTGGTGCGCATTGTATGGATGTGTGTTACATTACATTCACTAGTAGGAGTGAGAAAAACATCACGGGGTGGTGCGCATTGTATGGGTGTGTTACATTACATTCACTAGTAGCAGTGAGAAAAACAGCACGGGGTGGTGCGCATTGTATGGGTGTGTGTTACATTAGATTCACTAGTAGGAGTGAGAAAATCATCACGGGGTGGTGCGCATTGTATGGGTGTGTGTTACATTACATTCACTAGTAGGAGTGAGAAAATCATCACGGGGTCGTGCGCATTGTATGGGTGTGTGTTACATTACATTCACTAGTAGGAGTGAGAAAAACATCACGGGGTGGTGCGCATTGTATGGGTGTGTGTTACATTACATTCACTAGCAGGAGTGAGAAAAACATCACAGGATGGTGCCCATTGTATGGGTGTGTGTTACATTACATTCACTAGCAGGAGTGAGAAAAACATCGCGGGGTGGTGCGCATTGTATGGGTGTGTGTTACATTACATTCACTAGTAGGAGTGAGAAAAACATCACGGGGTGGTGCGCATTGTATGGGTGTGTGTTACATTACATTCACTAGTAGGAGTGAGAAAAACATCACGGTGTGGTGCGCATTGTATGGGTGTGTGTTACATTACATTCACTAGTAGGAGTGAGAAAAACTTCACTGGGTGGTGCGCATTGTATGGGTGTGTGTTACATTACATTCACTAGTAGGAGTGAGAAAAACATCACGGGGTGGTGCGCATTGTATGGGTGTGTGTTACATTAGATTCACTAGTAGGAGTCAGAAAAACATCACGGGGTGGTGCGCATTGTATGGGTGTGTGTTACATTACATTCACTAGTAGGAGTGAGAAAAACATCACGCGGTGGTGCGCATTGTATGGGTGTGTGTTACATTACATTCACTAGTAGGAGTGAGAAAAACATCACGGGGTGGTGCGCATTGTATGGGTGTGTGTTACATTACATTCACTAGTAGGAGTGAGAAAAACATCACGGGGTGGTGCGCATTGTATGGGTGTGTGTTACGTTAGATTCATTAGTAGGAGTGAGAAAAACATCACGGGGTGGTGCGCATTGTATGGGTGTGTGTTACATTACATTCACTAGTAGGAGTGAGAAAAACATCACGGGGTGGTGCGCATTGTATGGGTGTGTGTTACATTACATTCACTAGTAGGAGTGAGAAAAACATCACGGGGTGGTGCGCATTGTATGGGTGTGTGTTACATTACATTCACTAGTAGGAGTGAGAAAAACATCACGGTGTGGTGCGCATTGTATGGGTGTGTGTTACATTACATTCACTAGTAGGAGTGAGAAAAACATCACGGGGTGGTGCGCATTGTATGGGTGTTTGTTACATTAGATTCACTAGTAGGAGTGAGAAAATCATAACGGGGTGGTGCGCATTGTATGGGTATTTTTTACATTACATTCACTAGTAGAAGTGAGAAAAACATCACGGGGTGGTGCGCATTCTATCGGTGTGTGTTACATTACATACACTAGGAGGAGTGAGAAAAACAGGACGGGGTGGTGCGCATTGTATGGGTGTTTGTTACATTACATTCACTAGTAGGAGTGAGAAAATCATCACGGGGTGGTGCGCATTGTATGGGTGTGTGTTACATTACATTCACTAGTAGGAGTGAGAAAAACATCACGGGGTGGTGCGCATTGTATGGGTGTGTGTTACATTACATTCACTAGTAGGAGTGAGAAAAACATCACGGGGTGGTGCGCATTGTATGGGTGTGTGTTACATTACATTCACTAGTAGGAGTGAGAAAAACATCACGGGGTGGTGCGCATTGTATGGGTGTGTGTTACATTAGATTCATTAGTAGGAGTGAGAAAAACATCACGGGGTGGTGCGCATTGTATGGGTGTGTGTTACATTACATTCACTAGTAGGAGTGAGAAAAACATCACGGGGTGGTGCGCATTGTATGGGTGTGTGTTACATTACATTCACTAGTAGGAGTGAGAAAAACATCACGGGGTGGTGCGCATTGTATGGGTGTTTGTTACATTAGATTCACTAGTAGGAGTGAGAAAATCATAACGGGGTGGTGCGCATTGTATGGGTAGTTTTTACATTACATTCACTAGTAGGAGTGAGAAAAACATCACGGGGTGGTGCGCATTCTATGGGTGTGTGTTACATTACATACACTAGTAGGAGTGAGAAAAACAGCACGGGGTGGTGCGCATTGTATGGGTGTGTGTTACATTACATTCACTAGTAGGAGTGAGAAAAACATCACGGGGTGGTGCGCATTGTATGGTTGTGTGTTACATTACATTCACTAGTATGAGTGAGAAAAACATCATGGGGTGGTGCGCATTGTATGGGTGTGTGTTACATTACATTCACTAGTAGGAGTGAGAAAAACATCACGGGGTGGTGCGCATTGTATGGGTGTGTGTTACATTACATTCACTAGTAGGAGTGAGAAAAACATCACGGGGTGGTGCGCATTGTATGGGTGTTTGTTACATTAGATTCACGAGTAGGAGTGAGAAAAACATCACGGGGTGGTGCGCATTGTATGGGTGTGTGTTACATTACATTCACTAGTAGGAGTGAGAAAAACATCACGGGGTGGTTCGGATTGTATGGGTGTTTGTTGCATTAGATTCACTAGTAGGAGTGAGGAAATCATCACGGGGTGGTGCGCATTGTATGGGTGTGTGTTACATTACATTCACTAGTAGGAGTGAGAAAAACATCACGGGGTGGTGCGCATTGTATGGGTGTGTGTTACATTACATTCACTAGTAGGAGTGAGAAAAACATCACGGGGTGGTGCGCATTGTATGGGTGTGTGTTACATTACATTCACTAATAGGAGTGAGAAAAACATCACGGGGTGGTGCCCATTGTATGGGTGTGTGTTACATTAGATTCACTAGTAGGAGTGAGAAAAACATCACGGGGTGGTGCGCATTGTATGGGTGTGTGTTACATTACATTCACTAGTAGGAGTGAGAAAAACATCACGGGGTGGTGCGCATTGTATGGGTGTGTGTTACATTACATTCACTAGTAGGAGTGAGAAAAACATCACGGGGTGGTGCGCATTGTATGGGTGTGTGTTACATTACATTCACTAGTAGGAGTGAGAAAAACATCACGGGTGGTGCGCATTGTATGGGTGTGTGTTACATTACATTCACTAGTAGGAGTGAGAAAAACATCACGGGGTGGTGCGCATTGTATGGGTGTGTGTTACATTACATTCACTAGTAGGAGTGAGAAAAACATCACGGGGTGGTGCGCATTGTATGGGTGTGTGTTACATTACATTCACTAGTAGGAGTGAGAAAAACATCACGGGGTGGTGCGCATTGTATGGGTGTGTGTTACATTACATTCACTAGTAGGAGTGAGAAAAACATCACGGGGTGGTGCGCATTGTATGGGTGTGTGTTACATTACATTCACTAGTAGGAGTGAGAAAAACATCACGGGGTGGTGCGCATTGTATGGGTGTGTGTTACATTACATTCACTAGTAGGAGTGAGAAAAACATCACAGGATGGTGCGCATTGTATGGGTGTGTGTTACATTACATTCACTAGTAGGAGTGAGAAAAACATCACGGGGTGGTGCGCATTGTATGGGTGTGTGTTACATTACATTCACTAGTAGGAGTGAGAAAATCATCACGGGGTGGTGCGCATTGTATGGGTGTGTGTTACATTACATTCACTAGTAGGAGTGAGAAAAACATCACGGGGTGGTGCGCATTGTATGGGTGTGTGTTACATTACATTCACTAGTAGGAGTGAGAAAAACATCACGGGGTGGTGCGCATTGTATGGGTTTTTGTTACATTAGATTCACTAGTAGGAGTGAGAAAATCATCACGGGGTGGTGCGCATTGAATGGGTGTGTGTTACATTACATTCACTAGTAGGAGTGAGAAAAACATCACGGGGTGGTGCGCATTGTATGGGTGTGTGTTACATTACATTCACTAGTAGGAGTGAGAAAAACATCACGGGGTGGTGCGCATTGTATGGGTGTTTGTTACATTAGATTCACTAGTAGGAGTGAGAAAGTCATCACGGGGTGGTGCGCATTGTATGGGTTTGTGTTACATTACATTCACAAGTAGGAGTGAGAAAATCATCACGGGGTGGTGCGCATTGTATGGGTGTGTGTTACATTAGATTCACTAGTAGGAGTGAGAAAAACATCACGGGGTGGTGCGCATTGTATGGGTGTGTGTTACATTACATTCACTAGTAGGAGTGAGAAAAACATCACGGGGTGGTGCGCATTGTATGGGTGTGTGTTACATTAGATTCACTAGTAGGAGTGAGAAAAACATCACGGGGTGGTGCGCATTGTATGGGTTTGTGTTACATTACATTCACTAGTAGGAGTGAGAAAAACATCACGGGGTGGTGCGCATTGTATGGATGTGTGTTACATTACATTCACTAGTAGGAGTGAGAAAAACATCACGGGGTGGTGCGCATTGTATGGGTGTGTTACATTACATTCACTAGTAGCAGTGAGAAAAACATCACGGGGTGGTGCGCATTGTATGGGTGTGTGTTACATTAGATTCACTAGTAGGAGTGAGAAAATCATCACGGGGTGGTGCGCATTGTATGGGTGTGTGTTACATTACATTCACTAGTAGGAGTGAGAAAATCATCACGGGGTCGTGCGCATTGTATGCGTGTGTGTTACATTACATTCACTAGTAGGAGTGAGAAAAACATCACGGGGTGGTGCGCATTGTATGGGTGTGTGTTACATTACATTCACTAGCAGGAGTGAGAAAAACATCACAGGATGGTGCGCATTGTATGGGTGTGTGTTACATTACATTCACTAGCAGGAGTGAGAAAAACATCGCGGGGTGGTGCGCATTGTATGGGTGTGTGTTACATTACATTCACTAGTAGGAGTGAGAAAAACATCACGGTGTGGTGCGCATTGTATGGGTGTGTGTTACATTACATTCACTAGTAGGAGTGAGAAAAACTTCACTGGGTGGTGCGCATTGTATGGGTGTGTGTTACATTACATTCACTAGTAGGAGTGAGAAAAACATCACGGGGTGGTGCGCATTGTATGGGTGTGTGTTACATTAGATTCACTAGTAGGAGTCAGAAAAACATCACGGGGTGGTGCGCATTGTATGGGTGTGTGTTACATTACATTCACTAGTAGGAGTGAGAAAAACATCACGGGGTGGTGCGCATTGTATGGGTGTGTGTTACATTACATTCACTAGTAGGAGTGAGAAAAACATCACGGGGTGGTGCGCATTGTATGGGTGTGTGTTACATTACATTCACTAGTAGGAGTGAGAAAAACATCACGGGGTGGTGCGCATTGTATGGGTGTGTGTTACGTTAGATTCACTAGTAGGAGTGAGAAAAACATCACGGGGTGGTGCGCATTGTATGGGTGTGTGTTACATTACATTCACTAGTAGGAGTGAGAAAAACATCACGGGGTGGTGCGCATTGTATGGGTGTGTGTTACATTACATTCACTAGTAGGAGTGAGAAAAACATCACGGGGTGGTGCGCATTGTATGGGTGTGTGTTACATTACATTCACTAGTAGGAGTGAGAAAAACATCACGGTGTGGTGCGCATTGTATGGGTGTGTGTTACATTACATTCACTAGTAGGAGTGAGAAAAACATCACGGGGTGGTGCGCATTGTATGGGTGTTTGTTACATTAGATTCACTAGTAGGAGTGAGAAAATCATAACGGGGCGGTGCGCATTGTATGGGTATTTTTTACATTACATTCACTAGTAGGAGTGAGAAAAACATCACGGGGTGGTGCGCATTCTATCGGTGTGTGTTACATTACATACACTAGGAGGAGTGAGAAAAACAGGACGGGGTGGTGCGCATTGTATGGGTGTTTGTTACATTACATTCACTAGTAGGAGTGAGAAAATCATCACGGGGTGGTGCGCATTGTATGGGTGTGTGTTACATTACATTCACTAGTAGGAGTGAGAAAAACATCACGGGGTGGTGCGCATTGTATGGGTGTGTGTTACATTACATTCACTAGTAGGAGTGAGAAAAACATCACGGGGTGGTGCGCATTGTATGGGTGTGTGTTACATTACATTCACTAGTAGGAGTGAGAAAAACATCACGGGGTGGTGCGCATTGTATGGGTGTGTGTTACATTAGATTCATTAGTAGGAGTGAGAAAAACATCACGGGGTGGTGCGCATTGTATGGGTGTGTGTTACATTACATTCACTAGTAGGAGTGAGAAAAACATCACGGGGTGGTGCGCATTGTATGGGTGTGTGTTACATTAGATTCACTAGTAGGAGTGAGAAAAACATCACGGGGTGGTGCGCATTGTATGGGTGTGTGTTACATTACATTCACTAGTAGGAGTGAGAAAAACATCACGGGGTGGTGCGCATTGTATGGGTGTGTGTTACATTACATTCACTAGTAGGAGTGAGAAAAACATCACGGGGTGGTGCGCATTGTATGGGTGTGTGTTACATTACATTCACTAGTAGGAGTGAGAAAAACATCACGGGGTGGTGCGCATTGTATGGGTGTTTGTTACATTAGATTCACTAGTAGGAGTGAGAAAATCATAACGGGGTGGTGCGCATTGTATGGGTAGTTTTTACATTACATTCACTAGTAGGAGTGAGAAAAACATCACGGGGTGGTGCGCATTCTATGGGTGTGTGTTACATTACATACACTAGTAGGAGTGAGAAAAACAGCACGGGGTGGTGCGCATTGTATGGGTGTGTGTTACATTACATTCACTAGTAGGAGTGAGAAAAACATCACGGGGTGGTGCGCATTGTATGGTTGTGTGTTACATTACATTCACTAGTATGAGTGAGAAAAACATCATGGGGTGGTGCGCATTGTATGGGTGTGTGTTACATTACATTCACTAGTAGGAGTGAGAAAAACATCACGGGGTGGTGCGCATTGTATGGGTGTGTGTTACATTACATTCACTAGTAGGAGTGAGAAAAACATCACGGGGTGGTGCGCATTGTATGGGTGTTTGTTACATTAGATTCACGAGTAGGAGTGAGAAAAACATCACGGGGTGGTGCGCATTGTATGGGTGTGTGTTACATTACATTCACTAGTAGGAGTGAGAAAAACATCACGGGGTGGTTCGGATTGTATGGGTGTTTGTTGCATTAGATTCACTAGTAGGAGTGAGGAAATCATCACGGGGTGGTGCGCATTATATGGGTGTGTGTTACATTACATTCACTAGTAGGAGTGAGAAAAACATCACGGGGTGGTGCGCATTGTATGGGTGTGTGTTACATTACATTCACTAGTAGGAGTGAGAAAAACATCACGGGGTGGTGCGCATTGTATGGGTGTGTGTTACATTACATTCACTAATAGGAGTGAGAAAAACATCACGGGGTGGTGCCCATTGTATGGGTGTGTGTTACATTAGATTCACTAGTAGGAGTGAGAAAAACATCACGGGGTGGTGCGCATTGTATGGGTGTGTGTTACATTACATTCACTAGTAGGAGTGAGAAAAACATCACGGGGTGGTGCGCATTGTATGGGTGTGTGTTACATTACATTCACTAGTAGGAGTGAGAAAAACATCACGGGGTGGTGCGCATTGTATGGGTGTGTGTTACATTACATTCACTAGTAGGAGTGAAAAAACATCACGGGTGGTGCGCATTGTATGGGTGTGTGTTACATTACATTCACTAGTAGGAGTGAGAAAAACATCACGGGGTGGTGCGCATTGTATGGGTGTGTGTTACATTACATTCACTAGTAGGAGTGAGAAAAACATCACGGGGTGGTGCGCATTGTATGGGTGTGTGTTACATTTCATTCACTAGTAGGAGTGAGAAAAACATCACGGGGTGGTGCGCATTGTATGGGTGTGTGTTACATTACATTCACTAGTAGGAGTGAGAAAAACATCACGGGGTGGTGCGCATTGTATGGGTGTGTGTTACATTACATTCACTAGTAGGAGTGAGAAAAACATCACAGGATGGTGCGCATTGTATGGGTGTGTGTTACATTACATTCACTAGTAGGAGTGAGAAAAACATCACGGGGTGGTGCACATTGTATGGGTGTGTGTTACATTACATTCACTAGTAGGAGTGAGAAAAACATCACGGTGTGGTGCGCATTGTATGGGTGTGTGTTACATTACATTCACTAGTAGGAGTGAGAAAAACTTCACTGGGTGGTGCGCATTGTATGGGTGTGTGTTACATTACATTCACTAGTAGGAGTGAGAAAAACATAACGGGGTGGTTCGCATTGTATGGGTGTGTGTTACATTAGATTCACTAGTAGGAGTCAAAAAACATCACGGGGTGGTGCGCATTGTATGGGTGTGTGTTACATTACATTCACTAGTAGGAGTGAGAAAAACATCACGGGGTGGTGCGCATTGTATGGGTGTGTGTTACATTACATTCACTAGTAGGAGTGAGAAAAACATCACGGGGTGGTGCGCATTGTATGGGTGTGTGTTACATTACATTCACTAGTAGGAGTGAGAAAAACATCACGGGGGGGTGCGCATTGTATGGGTGTGTGTTACATTAGATTCACTAGTAGGAGTCAGAAAAACATCACGGGGTGGTGCGCATTGTATGGGTGTGTGTTACATTACATTCACTAGTAGGAGTGAGAAAAACATCACGGGGTGGGGCGCATTGTATGGGTGTGTGTTACATTACATTCACTAGTAGGAGTGAGAAAAACATCACGGGGTGGTGCGCATTGTATGGGTGTGTGTTACATTACATTCACTAGTAGGAGTGAGAAAAACATCACGGGGTGGTGCGCATTGTATGGGTGTGTGTTACATTACATTCACTAGTAGGAGTGAGAAAAACATCACGGGGTGGTGCGCATTGTATGGGTGTTTGTTACATTAGATTCACTAGTAGGAGTGAGAAAATCATAACGGGGTGGTGCGCATTGTATGGGTATTTTTTACATTACATTCACTAGTAGGAGTGAGAAAAACATCACGGGGTGGTGCGCATTGTATGGGTGTGTGTTACATTACATTCACTAGTAGGAGTGAGAAAAACATCACGGGGTGGTGCGCATTGTATGGGTGTGTGTTACATTACATTCACTAGTAGGAGTGAGAAAAACATCACGGGGTGGTGCGCATTGTATGGGTGTGTGTTACATTACATTCACTAGTAGGAGTGAGAAAAACATCACGGGGTGGTGCGCATTGTATGGGTGTGTGTTACATTACATTCAAAAGTAGGAGTGAGAAAAACATCACGGGGTGGTGCGCATTGTATGGGTGTGTGTTACATTACATTCACTAGTAGGAGTGAGAAAAACATCACGGGGTGGTGCGCATTGTATGGGTGTGTGTTACATTACATTCACTAGTAGGAGTGAGAAAAACATCACGGGGTGGTGCGCATTGTATGGGTGTGTGTTACATTACATTCATTAGTAGGAGTGAGAAAAACATCACGGGGTGGTGCGCATTGTATGGGTGTTTGTTACATTAGATTCACTAGTAGGAGTGAGAAAATCATCACGGGGTGGTGCGCATTGTATGGGTGTGTGTTACATTACATTCACTAGTAGGAGTGAGAAAAACATCACGGGGTGGTGCGCATTGTATGGGTGTGTGTTACATTACATTCACTAGTAGGAGTGAGAAAAACATCACGGGGTGGTGCGCATTGTATGGGTTTTTGTTACATTAGATTCACTAGTAGGAGTGAGAAAATCATCACGGGGTGGTGCGCATTGAATGGGTGTGTGTTACATTACATTCACTAGTAGGAGTGAGAAAAACATCACGGGGTGGTGCGCATTGTATGGGTGTGTGTTACATTACATTCACTAGTAGGAGTGAGAAAAACATCACGGGGTGGTGCGCATTGTATGGGTGTTTGTTACATTAGATTCACTAGTAGGAGTGAGAAAGTCATCACGGGGTGGTGCGCATTGTATGGGTTTGTGTTACATTACATTCACTAGTAGGAGTGAAAAAATCATCACGGGGTGGTGCGCATTGTATGGGTGTGTGTTACATTAGATTCACTAGTAGGAGTGAGAAAAACATCACGGGGTGGTGCGCATTGTATGGGTGTGTGTTACATTACATTCACTAGTAGGAGTGAGAAAATCATCACGGGGTGGTGCGCATTGTATGGGTGTGTGTTACATTAGATTCACTAGTAGGAGTGAGAAAAACATCACGGGGTGGTGCGCATTGTATGGGTTTGTGTTACATTACATTCACTAGTAGGAGTGAGAAAAACATCACGGGGTGGTTCGCATTGTATGGATGTGTGTTACATTACATTCACTAGTAGGAGTGAGAAAAACATCACGGGGTGGTGCGCATTGTATGGGTGTGTTACATTACATTCACTAGTAGCAGTGAGAAAAACAGCACGGGGTGGTGCGCATTGTATGGGTGTGTGTTACATTAGATTCACTAGTAGGAGTGAGAAAATCATCACGGGGTGGTGCGCATTGTATGGGTGTGTGTTACATTACATTCACTAGTAGGAGTGAGAAAATCATCACGGGGTGGTGCGCATTGTATGGGTGTGTGTTACATTACATTCACTAGTAGGAGTGAGAAAAACATCAAGGGGTGGTGCGCATTGTATGGGTGTGTGTTACATTACATTCACTAGTAGGAGTGAGAAAAACATCACAGGATGGTGCGCATTGTATGGGTGTGTGTTACATTACATTCACTAGTAGGCGTGAGAAAAACATCGCGGGGTGGTGCGCATTGTATAGGTGTGTGTTACATTACATTCACTAGTAGGAGTGAGAAAAACATCACGGGGTGGTGCGCATTGTATGGGTGTGTGTTACATTACATTCACTAGTAGGAGTGAGAAAAACATCACGGTGTGGTGCGCATTGTATGGGTGTGTGTTACATTACATTCACTAGTAGGAGTGAGAAAAACTTCACTGGGTGGTGCGCATTGTATGGGTGTGTGTTACATTACATTCACTAGTAGGAGTGAGAAAAACATCACGGGGTGGTGCGCATTGTATGGGTGTGTGTTACATTAGATTCACTAGTAGGAGTCAGAAAAACATCACGGGGTGGTGCGCATTGTATGGGTGTGTGTTACATTACATTCACTAGTAGGAGTGAGAAAAACATCACGGGGTGGTGCGCATTGTATGGGTGTGTGTTACGTTACATTCACTAGTAGGAGTGAGAAAAACATCACGGGGTGGTGCGCATTGTATGGGTGTGTGTTACGTTACATTCACTAGTAGGAGTGAGAAAAACATCACGGGGTGGTGCGCATTGTATGGGTGTGTGTTACGTTAAATTCACTAGTAGGAGTGAGAAAAACATCACGGGGTGGTGCGCATTGTATGGGTGTGTGTTACATTACATTCACTAGTAGGAGTGAGAAAAACATCACGGGGTGGTGCGCATTGTATGGGTGTGTGTTACATTACATTCACTAGTAGGAGTGAGAAAAACATCACGGGGTGGTGCGCATTGTATGGGTGTGTGTTACATTACATTCACTAGTAGGAGTGAGAAAAACATCACGGTGTGGTGCGCATTGTATGGGTGTGTGTTACATTACATTCACTAGTAGGAGTGAGAAAAACATCACGGGGTGGTGCGCATTGTATGGGTGTTTGTTACATTAGATTCACTAGTAGGAGTGAGAAAATCATAACGGGGTGGTGCGCATTGTATGGGTATTTTTTACATTACATTCACTAGTAGGAGTGAGAAAAACATCACGGGGTGGTGCGCATTGTATGGGTGTGTGTTACATTACATTCACTAGTAGGAGTGAGAAAAACATCACGGGGTGGTGCGCATTGTATGGGTGTGTGTTACATTACATTCACTAGTAGGAGTGAGATAAACATCACGGTGTGGTGCGCATTGTATGGGTGTGTGTTACATTACATTCACTAGTAGGAGTGAGAAAAACTTCATTGGGTGGTGCGCATTGTATGGGTGTGTGTTACATTACATTCACTAGTAGGAGTGAGAAAAACATCACGGGGTGGTGCGCATTGTATGGGTGTGTGTTACATTAGATTCACTAGTAGGAGTCAGAAAAACATCACGGGGTGGTGCGCATTGTATGGGTGTGTGTTACATTACATTCACTAGTATGAGTGAGAAAAACATCACGGAGTGGTGCGCATTGTATGGGTGTGTGTTACATTACATTCACTAGTAGAAGTGAGAAAAACATCACGGGGTGGTGCGCATTGTATGGGTGTGTGTTACATTACATTCACTAGTAGGAGTGAGAAAAACATCACGGGGTGGTGCGCATTGTATGGGTGTGTGTTACGTTAGATTCATTAGTAGGAGTGAGAAAAACATCACGGGGTGGTGCGCATTGTATGGGTGTGTGTTACATTACATTCACTAGTAGGAGTGAGAAAAACATCACGGGGTGGTGTGCATTGTATGGGTGTGTGTTACATTACATTCACTAGTAGGAGTGAGAAAAACATCACGGGGTGGTGCGCATTGTATGGGTGTGTGTTACATTACATTCACTAGTAGGAGTGAGAAAAACATCACGGTGTGGTGCGCATTGTATGGGTGTGTGTTACATTACATTCACTAGTAGGAGTGAGAAAAACATCACGGGGTGGTGCGCATTGTATGGGTGTTTGTTACATTAGATTCACTAGTAGGAGTGAGAAAATCATAACGGGGTGGTGCGCATTGTATGGGTATTTTTTACATTACATTCACTAGTAGGAGTGAGAAAAACATCACGGGGTGGTGCGCATTCTATCGGTGTGTGTTACATTACATACACTAGTAGGAGTGAGAAAAACAGGACGGGGTGGTCCGCATTGTATGGGTGTTTGTTACATTACATTCACTAGTAGGAGTGAGAAAATCATCACGGGGTGGTGCGCATTGTATGGGTGTGTGTTACATTACATTCACTAGTAGGAGTGAGAAAAACATCACGCGGTGGTGCGCATTGTATGGGTGTGTGTTACATTACATTCACTAGTAGGAGTGAGAAAAACATCACGGGGTGGTGCGCATTGTATGGGTGTGTGTTACATTAGATTCACTAGTAGGAGTGAGAAAAACATCACGGGGTGGTGCGCATTGTATGGGTTTGTGTTACATTACATTCACTAGTAGGAGTGAGAAAAACATCACGGGGTGGTGCGCATTGTATGGATGTGTGTTACATTACATTCACTAGTAGGAGTGAGAAAAACATCACGGGGTGGTGCGCATTGTATGGGTGTGTTACATTACATTCACTAGTAGCAGTGAGAAAAACAGCACGGGGTGGTGCGCATTGTATGTGTGTGTGTTACATTAGATTCACTAGTAGGAGTGAGAAAATCATCACGGGGTGGTGCGCATTGTATGGGTGTGTGTTACATTACATTCACTAGTAGGAGTGAGAAAATCATCACGGGGTGGTGCGATTGTATGGGTGTGTGTTACATTACATTCACTAGTAGGAGTGAGAAAAACATCACGGGGTGGTGCGCATTGTATGGGTGTGTGTTACATTACATTCACTAGTAGGAGTGAGAAAAACATCACAGGATGGTGCGCATTGTATGGGTGTGTGTTACATTACATTCACTAGTAGGAGTGAGAAAAACATCACGGGGTGGTGCGCATTGTATGGGTGTGTGTTACATTACATTCACTAGTAGGAGTGAGAAAAACTTCACTGGGTGGTGCGCATTGTATGGGTGTGTGTTACATTACATTCACTAGTAGGAGTGAGAAAAACATCACGGGGTGGTGCGCATTGTATGGGTGTGTGTTACATTAGATTCACTAGTAGGAGTCAAAAAACATCACGGGGTGGTGCGCATTGTATGGGTGTGTGTTACATTACATTCACTAGTAGGAGTGAGAAAAACATCACGGGGTGGTGCGCATTGTATGGGTGTGTGTTACATTACATTCACTAGTAGGAGTGAGAAAAACATCACGGGGTGGTGCGCATTGTATGGGTGTGTGTTACATTACATTCACTAGTAGGAGTGAGAAAAACATCACGGGGTGGTGCGCATTGTATGGGTGTGTGTTACATTAGATTCACTAGTAGGAGTCAGAAAAACATCACGGGGTGGTGCGCATTGTATGGGTGTGTGTTACATTACATTCACTAGTAGGAGTGAGAAAAACATCACGGGGTGGTGCGCATTGTATGGGTGTGTGTTACATTACATTCACTAGTAGGAGTGAGAAAAACATCACGGGGTGGTGCGCATTGTATGGGTGTGTGTTACATTACATTCACTAGTAGGAGTGAGAAAAACATCACGGGGTGGTGCGCATTGTATGGGTGTGTGTTACATTACATTCACTAGTAGGAGTGAGAAAAACATCACGGAGTGGTGCGAATTGTATGGGTGTGTGTTACATTACATTCACTAGTAGGAGTGTGAAAAACATCACGGGGTGGTGCGCATTGTATGGGTGTGTGTTACATTACATTCACTAGTAGGAGTGAGAAAAACATCACGGGGTGGTGCGCATTGTATGGGTGTGTGTTACATTAGATTCATTAGTAGGAGTGAGAAAAACATCACGGGGTGGTGCGCATTGTATGGGTGTGTGTTACATTACATTCACTAGTAGGAGTGAGAAAAACATCACGGGGTGGTGCGCATTGTATGGGTGTGTGTTACATTACATTCACTAGTAGGAGTGAGAAAAACATCACGGGGTGGTGCGCATTGTATGGGTGTGTGTTACATTACATTCACTAGTAGGAGTGAGAAAAACATCACGGGGTGGTGCGCATTGTATGGGTGTGTGTTACATTACATTCACTAGTAGGAGTGAGAAAAACATCACGGGGTGGTGCGCATTGTATGGGTGTGTGTTACATTACATTCACTAGTAGGAGTGAGAAAAACATCACGGGGTGGTGCGCATTGTATGGGTGTTTGTTACATTAGATTCACTAGTAGGAGTGAGAAAATCATAACGGGGTGGTGCGCATTGTATGGGTATTTTTTACATTACATTCACTAGTAGGAGTGAGAAAAACATCACGGGGTGGTGCGCATTCTATGGGTGTGTGTTACATTACATACACTAGTAGGAGTGAGAAAAACAGCACGGGGTGGTGCGCATTGTATGGGTGTGTGTTACATTACATTCACTAGTAGGAGTGAGAAAAACATCACGGGGTGGTGCGCATTGTATGGTTGTGTGTTACATTACATTCACTAGTATGAGTGAGAAAAACATCACGGGGTGGTGCGCATTGTATGGGTGTGTGTTACATTACATTCACTAGTAGGAGTGAGAAAAACATCACGGGGTGGTGCGCATTGTATGGGTGTGTGTTACATTAGATTCACTAGTAGGAGTGAGAAAAACATCACGGGGTGGTGCGCATTGTATGGGTGTTTGTTACATTAGATTCACGAGTAGGAGTGAGAAAAACATCACGGGGTGGTGCGCATTGTATGGGTGTGTGTTACATTACATACACTAGTAGGAGTGAGAAAATCATCACGGTGTGGAGCGCATTGTATGGGTGTGTGTTACATTACATTCACTAGTAGGAGTGAGAAAAACATCACGGGGTGGTGCGCATTGTATGGGTGTGTGTTACATTACATTCACTAGTAGGAGTGAGAAAAACATTACGGGGTGGTGCGCATTGTATGGGTGTGTGTTACATTACATTCACTAGTAGGAGTGAGAAAAACATCACGGGGTGGTGCGCATTGTATGGGTGTGTGTTACATTACATTCACTAGTAGGAGTGGGAAAAACATCACGGGGTGGTGCGCATTGTATGGGTGTGTGTTACATTACATTCACTAGTAGGAGTGAGAAAAACATCACGGGGTGGTGCGCATTGTATGGGTGTGTGTTACATTACATTCACTAGTAGGAGTGAGAAAAACATCACGGGGTGGTGCGCATTGTATGGGTGTTTGTTACATTAGATTCCCTAGTAGGAGTGAGAAAATCATCACGTTGTGGTGCGCATTGTATGGGTGTGTGTTACATTACATTCACTAGTAGGAGTGAGAAAAACATCACGGGGTGGTGCGCATTGTATGGGTGCTTGTTACATTAGATTCACTAGTAGGAGTGAGGAAATCATCCCGGGGTGGTGCGCATTGTATGGGTGTGTGTTACATTACATTCACTAGTAGGAGTGAGAAAAACATCACGGGGTGGTGCGCATTTTATGGGTGTGTGTTACATTACATTCACTAGTAGGAGTGAGAAAAACATCACGGGGTGGTGAGCATTGTATGGGTGTGTGTTACATTACATTCACTAGTAGGAGTGAGAAAAACATCACGGGGTGGTGCGCATTGTATGGGTGTGTGTTACATTACGTTCACTAGTAGGAGTGAGAAAAACATCACGGGGTGGTGCGCATTGTATGGGTGTGTGTTACATTACATTCACTAGTAGGAGTGAGAAAAACATCACGGGGTGGTGCGCATCGTATGGGTGTTTCTTACATTAGATTCACGAGTAGGAGTGAGAAAAACATCACGGGGTGGTGCGCATTGTATGGGTGTGTGTTACATTACATTCACTAGTAGGAGTGAGAAAAACATCACGGGGTGGTGCGGATTGTATGGGTGTTTGTTGCATTAGATTCACTAGTAGGAGTGAGGAAATCATCACGGGGTGGTGCGCATTGTATGGGTGTGTGTTACATTACATTCACTAGTAGGAGTGAGAAAAACATCACGGGGTGGTGCGCATTGAATGGGTGTGTGTTACATTACATTCACTAGTAGGAGTGAGAAAAACATCACGGTGCGGTGCGCATTGTATGGGTGTGTGTTACATTACATTCACTAGTAGGAGGGAGAAAAACATCACGGGGTGGTGCGCATTGTATGGGTGTTTGTTACATTAGATTCCCTAGTAGGAGTGAGAAAATCATCACGGGGTGGTGCGCATTGTATGGGTGTGTGTTACATTACATTCACTAGTAGGAGTGAGAAAAACATCACGGGGTGGTGCGCATTGTATGGGTGCTTGTTACATTAGATTCACTAGTAGGAGTGAGAAAAACATCACGGGGTGGTGCGCATTGTATGGGTGTGTGTTACATTACATTCACTAGTAGGAGTGAGAAAAACATCACGGGGTGGTGCGCATTGTATGGGTGTGTGTTACATTACATTCACTAGTAGGAGTGAGAAAAACATTACGGGGTGGTGCGCATTGTATGGGTGTGTGTTACATTACATACACTAGTAGGAGTGAGAAAATCATCACGGTGTGGAGCGCATTGTATGGGTGTGTGTTACATTACATTCACTAGTAGGAGTGAGAAAAACATCACGGGGTGGTGCGCATTGTATGGGTGTGTGTTACATTACATTCACTAGTAGGAGTGAGAAAAACATCACGGGGTGGTGCGCATCGTATGGGTGTTTGTTACATTAGATTCACGAGTAGGAGTGAGAAAAACATCACGGGGTGGTGCGCATTGTATGGGTGTGTGTTACATTACATTCACTAGTAGGAGTGAGAAAAACATCACGGGGTGGTGCGGATTGTATGGGTGTTTGTTGCATTAGATTCACTAGTAGGAGTGAGGAAATCATCACGGGGTGGTGCGCATTGTATGGGTGTGTGTTACATTACATTCACTAGTAGGAGTGAGAAAAACATCACGGGGTGGTGCGCATTGTATGGGTGTGTGTTACATTACATTCACTAGTAGGAGTGAGAAAAACATCACGGGGTGGTGCGCATTGTATGGGTGTGTGTTACATTACATTCACTAGTAGGAGTGAGAAAAACATCACGGGGTGGTGCGCATTGTATGGGTGTGTGTTACATTACATTCACTAGTAAGAGTGAGAAAAACATCACGGGGTGGTGCGCATTGTATGGGTGTGTGTTACATTACATTCACTAGTAGGAGTGAGAAAAACATCACGGGGTGGTGCGCATTGTATGGGTGCTTGTTACATTAGATTCACTAGTAGGAGTGAGAAAAACATCACGGGGTGGTGCGCATTGTATGGGTGTGTGTTACATTACATTCACTAGTAGGAGTGAGAAAAACATCACGGGGTGGTGCGCATTGTATGGGTGTGTGTTACATTACATTCACTAGTAGGAGTGAGAAAAACATCACGGGGTGGTGCGCATTGTATGGGTGTGTGTTACATTAAATACACTAGTAGGAGTGAGAAAAACATCACGGTGTGGAGCGCATTGTATGGGTGTGTGTTACATTACATTCACTAGTAGGAGTGAGAAAAACATCACGGGGTGTTGCGCATTGTATGGGTGTGTGTTACATTACATTCACTAGTAGGAGTGAGAAAAACATCACGGGGTGGTGCGCATTGTATGGGTGTTTGTTACATTAGATTCACGAGTAGGAGTGAGAAAAACATCACGGGGTGGTGCGCATTGTATGGGTGTGTGTTACATTACATTCACTAGTAGGAGTGAGAAAAACATCACGGGGTGGTGCGGATTGTATGGGTGTTTGTTGCATTAGATTCACTAGTAGGAGTGAGGAAATCATCACGGGGTGGTGCGCATTGTATGGGTGTGTGTTACATTACATTCACTAGTAGGAGTGAGAAAAACATCACGGGGTGGTGCGCATTGTATGGGTGTGTGTTACATTACATTCACTAGTAGGAGTGAGAAAAACATCACGGGGTGGTGCGCATTGTATGGGTGTGTGTTACATTACATTCACTAGTAGGAGTGAGAAAAACATCACGGGGTGGTGCGCATTGTATGGGTGTGTGTTACATTACATTCACTAGTAGGAGTGAGAAAAACATCACGGGTTGGTGCGCATTGTATGGGTGTGTGTTACATTACATTCACTAGTAGGAGTGAGAAAAACATCACGGGGTGGTGCGCATTGTATGGGTGTGTGTTACATTACATTCACTAGTAGGAATGAGAAAAACATCACGGGGTGGTGCGCATTGTATGGGTGTGTGTTACATTAAATTCACTAGTAGGAGTGAGAAAAACATCACGGGGTGCTGCGCATTGTATGGGTGTGTGTTACATTACATTCACTAGTAGGAGTGAGAAAAACATCACGGGGTGGTGCGCATTGTATGGGTGTGTGTTACATTAGATTCACTAGTAGGAGTGAGAAAAACATCACGGGGTGGTGCGCATTGTATGGGTGTGTGTTACATTACATTCACTACTGGAGTGAGAAAAACATCACGGGATTGTGCGCATTGTACGGGTGTGTGTTACATTACATTCACTAGTAGGAGTGAGAAAAACATCACGGGGTGGTGCGCATTGTATGGGTGTGTGTTACATTAGATTCACGAGTAGGAGTGAGAAAAACATCACGGGGTGGTGCGCATTGTATGGGTGTGTGTTACATTACATTCACTAGTAGGAGTGAGAAAAACATCAAGGGGTGGTGCGGATTGTATGGGTGTTTGTTGCATTAGATTCACTAGTAGGAGTGAGGAAATCATCACGGGGTGGTGCGCATTGTATGGGTGTGTGTTACATTACATTCACTAGTAGGAGTGAGAAAAACATCACGGGGTGGTGCGCATTGTATGGGTGTGTGTTACATTACATTCACTAGTAGGAGTGAGAAAAACATCACGGGGTGGTGCGCATTGTATGGGTGTGTGTTACATTACATTCACTAGTAGGAGTGAGAAAAACATCACGGGGTGGTGCGCATTGTATGGGTGTGTGTTACATTACATACACTAGTAGGAGTGAGAAAAACATCACGGTGTGGAGCGCATTGTATGGGTGTGTGTTACATTACATTCACTAGTAGGAGTGAGAAACACATCACGGGGTGGTGTGCATTGTATGGGTGTGTGTTACATTACATTCACTAGTAGGAGTGAGAAAAACATCACGGGGTGGTGCGCATTGTATGGGTGTTTGTTACATTAGATTCACGAGTAGGAGTGAGAAAAACATCACGGGGTGGTGCGCATTGTATGGGTGTGTGTTACATTACATTCACTAGTAGGAGTGAGAAAAACATCACGGGGTGGTGCGGATTGTATGGGTGTTTGTTACATTAGATTCACTAGTAGGAGTGAGGAAATCATCACGGGGTGGTGCGCATTGTATGGGTGTGTGTTACATTACATTCACTAGTAGGAGTGAGAAAAACATCACGGGGTGGTGCGCATTGTATGGGTGTGTGTTACATTACATTCACTAGTAGGAGTGAGAAAAACATCACGGGGTGGTTCGGATTGTATGGGTGTTTGTTGCATTAGATTCACTAGTAGGAGTGAGGAAATCATCACGGGGTGGTGCGCATTGTATGGGTGTGTGTTACATTACATTCACTAGTAGGAGTGAGAAAAACATCACGGGGTGGTGCGCATTGTATGGGTGTGTGTTACATTACATTCACTAGTAGGAGTGAGAAAAACATCACGGGGTGGTGCGCATTGTATGGGTGTGTGTTACATTACATTCACTAGTAGGAGTGAGAAAAACATCACGGGGTGGTGCGCATTGTATGGGTGTGTGTTACATTACATTCACTAGTAGGAGTGAGAAAAACATCACGGGTTGGTGCGCATTGTATGGGTGTGTGTTACATTACATTCACTAGTAGGAGTGAGAAAAACATCACGGGGTGGTGCGCATTGTATGGGTGTGTGTTACATTACATTCACTAGTAGGAGTGAGAAAAACATCACGGGGTGGTGCGCATTGTATGGGTGTGTGTTACATTAGATTCACTAGTAGGAGTGAGAAAAACATCACGGGGTGGTGCGCATTGTATGGGTGTGTGTTACATTACATTCACTAGTAGGAGTGAGAAAAACATCACGGGGTGGTGGGCATTGTATGGGTGTGTGTTACATTAGATTCACTAGTAGGAGTGAGAAAAACATCACGGGGTGGTGCGCATTGTATGGGTGTGTGTTACATTACATTCACTACTGGAGTGAGAAAAACATCACGGGATTGTGCGCATTGTACGGGTGTGTGTTACATTACATTCACTAGTAGGAGTGAGAAAAACATCACGGGGTGGTGCGCATTGTATGGGTGTGTGTTACATTAGATTCACGAGTAGGAGTGAGAAAAACATCACGGGGTGGTGCGCATTGTATGGGTGTGTGTTACATTACATTCACTAGTAGGAGTGAGAAAAACATCAAGGGGTGGTGCGGATTGTATGGGTGTTTGTTGCATTAGATTCACTAGTAGGAGTGAGGAAATCATCACGGGGTGGTGCGCATTGTATGGGTGTGTGTTACATTAGATTCACTAGTAGGAGTGAGAAAAACATCACGGGGTGGTGCGCATTGTATGGGTGTGTGTTACATTACATTCACTAGTAGGAGTGAGAAAAATATCACGGGGTGGTGCGCATTGTATGGGTGTGTGTTACATTACATTCACTAGTAGGAGTGAGAAAAACATCACGGGGTGGTGCGCATTGTATGGGTGTGTGTTACATTACATTCACTAGTAGGAGTGAGAAAAACATCACGGGGTGGTGCGCATTGTATGGGTGTGTGTTACATTACATTCACTAGTAGGAGTGAGAAAAACATCACGGGGTGGTGCGCATTGTATGGGTGTGTGTTACATTACATTCACTAGTAGGAGTGAGAAAAACATCACGGGGTGGTGCGCATTGTATGGGTGTGTGTTACATTACATACACTAGTAGGAGTGAGAAAAACATCACGGTGTGGAGCGCATTGTATGGGTGTGTGTTACATTACATTCACTAGTAGGAGTGAGAAAAACATCACGGGGTGGTGCGCATTGTATGGGTGTGTGTTACATTACATTCACTAGTAGGAGTGAGAAAAACATCACGGGGTGGTGCGCATTGTATGGGTGTTTGTTACATTAGATTCACGAGTAGGAGTGAGAAAAACATCACGGGGTGGTGCGCATTGTATGGGTGTGTGTTACATTACATTCACTAGTAGGAGTGAGAAAAACATCACGGGGTGGTGCGGATTGTATGGGTGTTTGTTACATTAGATTCACTAGTAGGAGTGAGGAAATCATCACGGGGTGGTGCGCATTGTATGGGTGTGTGTTACATTACATTCACTAGTAGGAGTGAGAAAAACATCACGGGGTGGTGCGCATTGTATGGGTGTGTGTTACATTACATTCACTAGTAGGAGTGAGAAAAACATCACGGGGTGGTGCGCATTGTATGGGTGTGTGTTACATTACATTCACTAGTAGGAGTGAGAAAAACATCACGGGGTGGTGCGCATTGTATGGGTGTTTGTTACATTAGATTCACGAGTAGGAGTGAGAAAAACATCACGGGGTGGTGCGCATTGTATGGGTGTTACATTACATTCACTAGTAGGAGTGAGAAAAACATCACGGGGTGGTGCGCATTGTATGGGTGTGTGTTACATTAGATTCACGAGTAGGAGTGAGAAAAACATCACGGGGTGGTGCACATTGTATGGGTGTGTGTTACATTACATTCACTAGTAGGAGTGAGAAAATCATCACGGTGTGGTTAGCATTGTATGGGTGTGTGTTACATTACATTCACTAGTAGGAGTGAGAAAAACATCACGGGGTGGTGCGCATTGTATGGGTGTTTGTTAGATTACATTCACTAGTAGGACTGAGAAAAACATCACGGGGTGGTGCGCATTGTATGGGTGTTTGTTACATTAGATTCACTAGTAGGAGTGAGAAAGTCATCACGGGGTGGTGCGCATTGTATGGGTGTGTGTTACATTACATTCACTAGTAGGAGTGAGAAAAACATCACGGGGTGGTGCGCATTGTATGGGTGTTTGTTACATTAGACTCACTAATAGGAGTGAGAAAATCATCACGGGGTGGTGCGCATTGTATGGGTGTGTGTTACATTACATTCACTAGTAGGAGTGAGAAAAACATCACGGGGTGGTGCGCATTGTATGGGTGTGTGTTACATTAGATTCACTAGTAGGAGTCAGAAAAACATCACGTGGTGGTGCGCATTGTATGGGTGTGTGTTACATTACATTCACTAGTAGGAGTGAGAAAAACATCACGGGGTGGTGCGCATTGTATGGGTGTGTGTTACATTAGATTCACTAGTAGGAGTGAGAAAAACATCACGGGGTGCTGCGCAT